>NC_057805.1:92335624-92496125 GCF_018294505.1 Triticum aestivum
CGCGCCCGACGCCGGCGACCGCCGCCCTCCGGTCTCCCTGTCCTCCGCCGGCGCCGCCATTCCTCTCCCTCCTTCCTCTCCGGCCGGCGAGCACCCGAGCGCCGTCGAGCCCGAGCTAGCCCTCGATCCGATCTGGAGGTTACTGTTCCCGTTGACTTTTTCCCCGTGCCGATTTTCTCTAAGTCCTCTATATTCTTCAGCATCTTGTCATGTTCGTGATGCCATAACTCTGTGCATGTAGCTTCGATTTGCGCGTGTAATATGTCAATTTGTTCGTCTCGTGATGCTCTTCATTTTGTTCAATTGCACCATGTTCATTAGAGGTCATCTTGATGCCCAAATCTCTGTTGGAAGAGGGCTAGTTGCTGTTATTCTCTGGTTCTTATCAGAACTTGGAGATTCGTCATTTTTGTACCATTTAATCTGTGCATCTTTTGAGCATGAGATCTATATGTGTTTTGAAGTATGCCATGCCATCTTTCCAGTGGTGTAGTCCATGTATTTTTGTGATCTCTGTGGTGACTAGCACATGCATGCAAAGTAGGCCCCGTAATATTTCTGATTTCAGGGACTTGGTGAATTCTCTCCCATCTTTCTCAAAAAGGAAGAGAGGGTGCGCCCCCCCAGAGAGAACCCCATTCTTTCAAGAAAGTTTATCTTTTTTTCACTTTTTGAGGTGTTTTGCCTAGTCTGGGCAGAATAGCAACAGTGAGGAAGCATACCACCCAAAGCAAGACGTTCCTAAGGGATACAATTTTGTCCTAATCATCGAGAAAGATGAAATAAGTTGATAGCGCGAAAGCTAGCTAAAGTGGGTTCTAGACAAAGTTCTCCTAAGCAGGGCGGAAGGAAAAACAAGAGGTACTGCAGAAAAAAGAACTGCAAAATCCGATCCAATTTTTCGTAAGACCTTGTCTGCTGTAATTTTGTTGCCATGTAAACTTGATGCTACAGAGAGATCCATGCATATTTTGGAGATGTTCAGTAAGGATGTTTTGTATCTATAGTTGTAATTGATCCATTTCTTCAATTGTTTGCAATTATGGAGTGCCGTAGCATGACTCAATCTTGCTCTACTTTTGCTATAAAATATTTCTGGCAGATTCTTAACATGATATGCAATATTTCCAAGCTTATTGTAGTTGATGCATACATGCTATGCTATTGTTCTTGTCATGGATAGCTTCAGAAACATGCCATCTTGCTGTAGGTATGCCTGGTTTGTCATGCATTGCTCTGTAGTGAGTGCACCAAGCTCACAAAGAGGCCTATATATTATTATTTCTGCCATGCTCTGTTTTCTGCTAAGTCTGAAACCTGATAACGAAACTTGCTTTGTTTACATGCTTGCCATCATATCTTCTGGTCCTTTTTGGCTTATGTTCATTAAGGGACTTTTGTCATGTGCATCTAGTAGAACACTGCCATGCCTTGTTTTGCTATGTTAAGTTCCTGTAGCATGTTGATTTCGTGCTCTGAACATTGCTACCTGATGCTGTTTTCTGCCATGTCCAGTTTTTCACCAGGTCTGTGAACCTGTAATCTTTTGCACTTTTGCCATGCTTGCTTGAGCTTGATATGTTGTGAACTAGCCGTAGCCCAGTGTTCATATTTTGTCAAGCATCTCCTGTAGATTACTGCCATGTACTTTGTTGCTATGTTGGGGTGCTGCAGCATTGTTGATTGTTGCATTTTAAGTGCTATCATGCTGTTAATCGCAGTTTCGCGTCATTCTTGTTTTGCTTGCCATTTGCAAATCGTGCATCCAATTCCGGTGATCTTTATATCGATTTCGACCGAAATCATCTCATCTTTCCAGTGGCTTGCTTGGTTTTCCAAGTTACTGCCATGTTCATCATTTTCCTTCCGGAGCACGCATATGCATCGCATACCATATCTCGCATATTATACATGTTTTGCATCATGTTGCTTGTGCATTCCTCGTGATTGATTGTGGTTCCGTTTGCTTGTGTTCTTGTCATGGGTAGAGCCGGGAGACGATTTCGTGAATGAGGAACATGTTGAGTACGCTTACGAGGATCAAGCTTTCGACAACTCTGAGAACCTTGCAGGCAAGATGACCACCCCTCGAAATCACTTCTATCTTTGCTATGCTAGTTGTTCGCTCTATTGCCATGCTCCGCTACCTATCACTTGCTATATCATGTCTCCCATTTTAGCCATGTCAGCCTCTAACCATCCTTTCATAGCAAACCATTGTTTGGCTAAGTTATCGCTTTTGCTCAGCCCTTCTTATAGCGTTACTAGTTGCAGGTGAAGTTGAAGTTTGTTCCATGTTGGAACAGCGATATGTTGGGATATCACAATATCTCTTATTTAATTAATGCATCTATATATATTTGGTAAAGGGTGGAAGGCTCGGCCTTATGCCTGGTGTTTTGTTCCACTCTTGCCGCCCTAGTTACTGTTATGCCGGGATTATGTTCCTTGAGTTTGCGTTCCTTACGCGGTCGGGTGATTTATGGGACCCCCTTGACAGTTCGCCTTGAATAAAACTCCTCCAGCAAGGCCCAACCTTGGTTTTACCATTTGCTACCTAAGCCTTTTTCCCCCGGGTTTTCGCGAGCCCGAGGGTCATCTTATTTTAACCCCCCCGGGCCAGTGCTCCTTCGAGTGTTGGTCCGAACTGAGCAGACTGCGGGGCCCCCTCCTAGAAACTTGAGGTCTGGTTTTACCCGTAGGATGTCTCATCCGGTGTGCCCTGAGAACAAGATATGTGCAGCTCCTATCGGGATTTGTCGGCACATTCGGGTGGCTTTGCTGGTCTTGTTTTACCATTGTCGAGATGTCTTGTAAACCGGGATTCCGAGACTGATCGGGTCTTTCCGGGAGAAGGTTTATCCTTCGTTGACCGTGAGAGCTTATGATGGGCTAAGTTGGGACACCCCTGCAGGGTATTATCTTTCGAAAGCCGTGCCCGCGGTTATGAGGCAGATGGGAATTTGTTAATGTCCGGTTGTAGATAACTTGTCACTTGACCCAATTAAAATACATCAACTGCGTGTGTAGCCGTGATGGTCTCTTCTCGGCGGAGCCCGGGAAGTGAACACGGTCTGTGTTATGAATGACGTAAGTAGGTGTTCAGGATCACTTCTTGGTCAATGCTAGATGACGTCTGTTCCGTTGCTTCTCTTCTTCGCACTCATTTGCGCAAGTTAGCTACCATATATGCTTTTACCGCTGCAGCTCCACCTCATTACTCCATCCTTTCCTACTAGCTTAAATAGTCTTGATCTCGCCGGTGTGAGATTGCTGAGTCCTCGTGACTCACAGATTCTACCAAAACAGTTGCAGGTGCCGATGATGCCAGTGCAAATGATGGCGTCGATCTCAAGTGGGAGTTCGATGAGGAACGTGGTCGTTACTATGTGTCTTTTCCTGATGATCAGTAGTGGAGCCCAGTTGGGACGATCGGGGATCTAGCATTTGGGGTTGTCTTATTTTCATCTGGATTTTGACCGTAGTCGGTCTATATGCTTGTATTTTGGATGATGTATGAATAATATTTATGTATTGTGTGAAGTGGCGATTGTAAGCCAACTCTTTATCCCATTCTTGTTCATTACATGGGATTGTGTGAAGATGACCCTTCTTGCGACAAAACCACTATGCGGTTATGCCTCTAAGTCGTGCCTCGACACGTGGGAGATATAGCCGCATCGTGGGCGTTACAAGTTGGTAATCAGAGCCATCCCCGACTTAGGAGCCCCTTGCTTGATCGAATCGCTGGCGTTGTTGAGTCTAGAACAAAAATGTTTTGAGTCTTAGGATTATATATATCGGAGAGTAGGATTCTTTTTACTCCTCAGTCCCTTCGTCGCTCTGGTGAGGTCTCCTGACGTAGAAGTTTTGACTATTCTCTCCTCAAATTTCACTAAAAAAAATTTAGGATCACGCGGGTATCTTGGAATCGTTCTGATGGTTTTGTGACGAGAACATTGTTCTTGGTGCCTCCTGACATTTAGGGGTTGTGGCAGTGTCCCGGGGAGTTGAGCTCCGAGGTGTTGTCGTCACAATTTTTTCGTTGCAGTTCTGGAATACCTGAGTTTCGCCAACATCGAAATCTCTTTTATGCAGTTGTTGGTGAGATCACCTCGACGCCACCCAGTACTGGGGCGGGAGTTCGGGAGTATTGCCATAACTTGTATAACGGATGTTTTTCGAAGGTTGAGGTAAACGATTTCCGAAGGTTTCTTGGTTATGTGTTGACGGATGGATACAGCTGGATCTAGGGATTGTTAGTTTGGGTGATATATTTTGTCAATGGGAGCATATTCGACTTGATGTTTCATCAGTGGCCCACCCTCAATCCAATGGTCAAGCTGAGAGGGCTAATCAGGAGATCCTGAAGGGCATCAAGCCCCGGCTTTTGGTCCCTTTGCAACGGACGCCGGGTTGTTGGGTGGAAGAGTTACCCTCCGTGTTATGGAGCATAAACACCACTCCTAACAGGTCTACAGGTTTCACGCCTTTCATCATGGTTTATGGAGCGGAAGCAGTCCTCCCCAGTGGCATCCGTCATGACTCACCTCGAGTGGCGGCTTATGTGGAGGTGGATAAAGAACAGGCACGCCAAGATGCTCTTGACTTGTTGGATGAACAGCGTGATGTGGCAGCAGCTCGTTCAGCGATTTACCAACAAGACCTGCGCCGTTATCACAGTCGCCGAGTTAAATCCCGGGTCTTCCAGGAAGGCGATCTGGTGCTCCGGCTCATCCAAGATCAAACAGATGTGCACAAGCTATCCCCGCCTTGGGAAGGGCCCTTTGTGGTCAGCAAGAATTTGCATAATGGGTCATATTACCTCATTGACATTCGGGTGCACAAAGATTCACGTAAGTCGGAGGAAGAGACCCGTCGACCGTGGAACATAGCTCAGCTTCGGCCTTATTACACTTGAGCCACCGGCTCTCATAATGTACATATTTCTCTAAGCCATGTATATATTATGATAAGCAATAAAGCAGGACCTCTGTCCTTTTTCCTCCTCCAAAGGTGAACGTGTTGTTTTTCAGTACAAGATCACATGATAACTTGAAGGAGGATCCGGCTTATGATCGTATTCGAATCTAGCCATACACAACATAGTCACTTGGGGGCTTCCTGTTCAAACATAGGTCGTATTCGAACCAAAGAGAACATAGCTGTTGATACCCATTTGATTGGCAAAGTGCCGAGCTCATTGGGGAGTTTTCTTTGATCATATTTGAATCATAGTTTAACCCCTTTGGGAACCGACGTGGATCGTATTTGAATCAGCGTCGTTAAACAACTCCTGAAGTCATTTGGGGGCTTCCTGTTCAAACATGGGTCGTATACGAACCAAAGAGAACATAGCTGTCGGTACCCTCTTGATTGGCATCGCCACACCCACTGGGGGCTATATGATCGCATTCGAATCTTAGCATAACCCCTTTGGGACGGGTCTCTGGTCGTATTCGAACCGGAAACCCCTAAGCTTTTCTGAGTTATGAAAAGTTCTTCTGATTATTTCAAAGGTGTGCACAGCGGGTATCACTTTGTCGGCTGAACTTTGATTCACAGTGCTAATCAGCGTTATTAAGACTGGTAAACCGGAATTGAGGTACCAACCTTGCTATTCCAGGTTATATAAACCGGAAAGGTACTTGAAGGCCGGTAAGTGTGTTGTTACAGTTATATCAAAGACATAATTGAGGACCAGTCTTTTGTGATTCATATTCCGGGTTATATGTATAAGACTATGATTCTCAGTGCGGTAAGCCGCCTAGAGACTTGTGGTTTATTCTTCTATGCAGGATAGTTAAAGACAACTCTTTGAGCTTAAGGAACATGAAGGATCATTTATGACCCGGAGGAATATAAGGAAACTTCAATGGAATTAAGCATTCAGCGCATGCACGATGGCACGACAAAGTTAAAATGTTGGTCCTATTCTGTTACAAGACTCATCGAGTCCAAAAGGGTGAAGCATTGTCTAAATAAGCCGCCTGCAGAGTTACGATGCTTGCTGGGTTGAAGCTTCCGGTTCATCCCTCTCCGCTCCTCCGGCTGTTCCCAAGACCTCGAAAGTTGACGATTTCCAGTCAATGCCGCTCAGAGCTTCAAATTGAGCTTCCTCGTCAATTAACCCGGCCGGGTCAATCTCCGGGGCAAAGGTGTGCTTACGAGTCGGCGGGACTAAGCTGATGGCTTCATAACGCGGAGTGGGAATCCTCTGATTTTCTGCGTCGTAACCCGGCTGATACTTGGTCAGATCCATGTCGTTTCCTATTAGAGTGGCCACCGGGCGTACGATCTTCACGCAGGCTGCAAAGTCCCTTTGGTCGAAGGGGGTGCCGTCTTCCTTCAAACTGGGATAGCCAAGGGCAATGTCCGCCGGGTCTAGTTCTGGAAGGAACGCCTTGGCCCGGCTCAGAGCAGCTATGGCTCCGGCTCTTGCAGAGGCCCGTTGCAGCTCTTGGACCCGCTGAGGAAGAACGGCAAGCCGGCGAAGAACTTCCGCCAGGTGAGTCGGCACCTCATTGGATAGGGCCACCACGGCCAAGGCGCGCTGTGACCCGGTGTAGAGTTGTTCCACCAAGGTGTACACGGCCTTCAGTTTGGTCACCACACTTTGGTTCAGGTTGGCGCTTCTGGGACCTGTTTAACAGAGTAAGATAAGCCGCCGGCAATGATGGATTACGAGGCATAAAAATTATAAACTGGACGAAAGCCGGTGGAATAACTTACCGAAGATTGCGGCAACCATCTGGGACACTTGGCGCTTTAAGCCGGAGAGTTCGGCGGTTCTCTCCGTTAGAGCCTTTTCCGCCTGTTCGGCCCGGCTCACCAGATTAGCCTTCTCTTCGGCCCAAGCTTTCCGTTCAGCTTCAAAGTCCTTTTTCAGCTTCTCTTGGGCAGCAATACTGGACACAAATTTGGCGTTGGCCTTCCGGGTCTCAGTTTCCTGCGTCCTCAGGCGGGTCTTCAGATCGGAGATGTCAGCTTCAAACTTCTTGCCAGCAGCCTGCATAATTTCCGGGTTATAGTATGAACAATTATTCTATAATTTTAAAAGTCGCAAGCACTTTCCAAGCAAAGACACTTGGCACTTGGGGGCTAATGCATGTTGAAACTTTCTACAAATTACCGGTTCAAGTGAGTAAGCCGGAACTTAAGTCTACAACATATTCTATCATAAGTAGTAGACTTGGGGCTAGAGTATGGTAAGGATAACAAGATAACTATGCAGTAAGTAAGAAGAAAGAAGAGTGGTACCTCAGACTTCTGCTGAATCTGGTTTACCATGCTGATCTCTACATCCCGGCTCTTGTGCACCTGACTGACATAGCCGGAGACGATCTCTCCGATGCTCAGATTGGTGTAGTCGGTGAGGTCCAGATTAGCCCGGCGGCGCTCTAGCAACTCCTCCTTGGCGGAGCACTTGGCCAGCGCAGTAGGTCTCGCCGGCTCAACAAATTCCGTCCGGGTGATTACCACATCCGGGTCGTCGGCCTCCGGGTTAGCTGAAGTTTCTGCGATTGGCTTGTCAGTTGGAGCAGTGGCTGTAGGAGCAGAGGCAACTGGCGGTTCCTGAACTGCGACCTCTGGTTCAGGCAAGTCCGGCTCTTCGACCGGCTTGTTCTTTTTTGCCCTCTTACTGAGCTTTGCCTGGGCACTGAAAGGACAAAGAGGTTAGTACAAAAGTATAAGTAAAGATAAGCACAATAAGAGATGATCATCATTACCCGGGGACAGTCTTGAAGGCCGGCAGGTTTGATTGCATTGAGTCACCAGAGGAGGGTGAGGTTCCCTGATAGTTTGAATCAGAAGAATTGAGCGGTTGACGTATAACACCCGCCAAAGGATGAAAAGGGTACAAGTTTGAGATAACCTCGGTCCGGCGTTTCCTCGACGCGTCAGGTAAGCCGGAGGAGAGGTCAGCGTCCTTGTTGGTCCGGGTGTGCCGCCGGCTCTCGTGAATCTGTCGCTTCAAAAGAAATTGAGGATCTTGATAAGCTAAAGGATGTGAAAATCTTACTTTCCGGGTTACCCTTCGGATTTTCAGCCTTGGCAAGGGCTCCGAGTCGGAGGAAAGTGTCATTACCTATTCAACCACCGGGTTACTGGCTCCGGTGTCATCCTGTTGATGAGCAGTCTTGATAAGGTGAACAAAAATAAAATAACAAGTACAACAAGAGCTTACAGGTTTAGGGGTTACCTCTGACTCGGAGTTGTCGCTTAGTTGCAGTAGCTCTGAAGCAGTAGGCCTACTTCCCTTCTTGCGGGGAGCGGCTCTCTTGGCGGCTTTCTTGGCCTTCCTGGCCTTCTTGGCCGCCTCATGGTCATATTTGACCTTCCAGAATTTGTCATCAGCCTGAACAATATAAGGACAATTTCTTAAGGTTCAGAGGAAAGCTATTTGCAGAAGAAAATAAGGTGTTCAGGTCAGCGGCTTACCACTGGGGCCGGGTTGGTCTTGCAGAAGGGGCTTAAGCCGGTCCTCCCGCAGTCTGCCAAGCTCTCGTTCAAGAGAGCCTTGGTCATGTCCTCGGCGACGTCTTCAGGAAGATCGTTGCGGCTGTGTCGCAGAGGGTCATCTTTCTGGCCTGTGTATTCACACATTAAGCCGGGGCGGCGGCTCAAGGGGATCACCCGCCACGAGATCCAGACCCGGACCAGATCAATTCCATTGAGACCATTGCCCAGGAGAGCCTTGATCTTGTTGATGGTGGGGAGTAGAGGTTGGCGCTCCGCTTGAGTTAGCTTGTCTGACAGAGGGTGTGTTGGTTCCAGACGCGAGGGACGAAAGCCGGGCAGTGGGCTCTCGTCAGCCGGCGACGTGTCTTGGCAGTAGAACCACGTCTGGTTCTAGTCCTTTGGGTGGCTTGGCGGCTCGGCGTAAGGGAAAAGGCAGTCTCTCCGTCGCTGAATGGAGATTCCACCGAGTTCCAAGCTTGGCCCGTTGGCACACTCGTTCTGGCGGTTCAGGTAGAAGAGCTCTCTGAAGAGCAGCAGGCTGGGCTCTTCTCCAAGGTAGACTTCACAGAACACTTGGAAGTTGCATATGTTGGACACAGAATTGGGTCCTATGTCTTGTGGCCGCAGGTCAAAGAAATTCAGCACATCTCTGAAGAACTTTGAGCCGGGCGGTGCGAAGCCCCGGCTCATATGATCCGCAAAAACTACCACCTCCCCGTCCCTTAGCTGTGGTCTCTCCTCTGATGGGTCAGGGGCACGGTAGGACATGACGTCCTTCTTGGGCAGGTAACCCGACTTTACAAAGTCCGCTAAGGTCTCGTCGGTGACGTTGGACCTCATCCAATTGCATGTGATGGATGCTTTGGGAGCTTTGGGAGGCATGGTGAAAGTCGGAAGCCTATGATGAAAGGAAACATCCAGTTTAATTATAAGCCGGAGGAAATTTACAGTTCAGTGTTAAAATGGCGGCTTATGGAGGGGCCTAATGACATATATCTAATTGCATTGGATTATCTAAGCCGCTGGAGGTGATGAGAGTGATTCAATTGTTTATCATTTCATCATAAGCCGGAAATTTCATGGCGCGTGGTTTCTTTGAGCCGGAAATGTAAGCCGCCATAGCTCAGCAGAAGCAGTTTTTTTACTAAGTATGGTGAAAACAAGTTTCACAGATCGCAGTGAAAATTTCGGATCAAAATGGTCGACTAAAGGGAAAAATTCCTAGACCTAAAGCAGACGCAGGAGAAGTTCGCAGGCTCACACAGGGATTCTATGCAGTAAAGAGAGATATATTTGCATTTGAAATGGGTGCCAAACAGCTACCGCGGCAGGTCTATACAGTTCTAAGATCAAGAAGGGCAGTAAAAATAAAAACTACCAAGAGCTCGTGGGCGACGGCGAAGAACACGGAAGAACAGGATGAACCCTACCGCAGATCTGTTCTACGGGGCAGCCAGGACTTACAGGTGCTGGTGAGTCGCGGAGGTCGCCGCCGTTCTCTCTGGACACAACAGGTTGATGCAGCGGCCGGAGTTGGTGAGGAGGAGGAGACCTGCGGCGGCGACAGCAACAGAGCTCGAGCGAAGGAGTAGTGGCGCGAGGAGGAAGACGGGCTGCTGGAGGCTCAACGGGCCGGGCTATTTATAAGGCCAGACTCATAAGTGGGCGCGAGAAATGAGGAGGCCACGGCGCGGTTATCTCACCATAAAATGCCTCGATTCTCGGGATGACAGTAAAGATAAAGATCCGTTGCGGATATGGCAGAGTAAAAAATGGACTTAATGGAAGATGACGTCACGGAGGATTACCCGGAATCCAGAGGATGACGTCACGCCAGGTTATGGCCTTCGCACAATTGTAAGCCGGAGTTATTTCTGTCGAAAGAATTGAAGATTGACATGAGCCGGCTCAAATCAATCTGGGGCCTAATGTTGAGGATATAAACCTTAGAGTCACCCGCCAGAAGGGGCCGGGTACTCATAATGGTCATCGCCTGAAGCCCGGTGCCAAGCTTGAAGACGGCGGGCCAAAGATGGGCTTAAGACCCGGATATGGCTTAAGGCCCGTAGTTACAACCATCATTATGGTAGAACTTGTAGTGTAAGGCAAGAATAGTTGAGAGTCCGAGCCGGACACTCTTATGAGCCGGCCGGGACTCTGAGAGCTGCTGGGCGTCAACCTCTCTATATAAAGGGACGACCCGGCAGCGGTTTAGGGACAGAAAAGATCTCATCGAGAGCCAGGCATAGCGGTTAAGCTCCCTAGTCATCGAAACCCTAATCAATACCACCTCAACTGGACGTAGGCTTTTACCTTCACCGTAAGGGGCCGAACCAGTATAAACCCTCGTGTTCCTTGTCCCATTTAACCCCTTCAAGCTTCCTAGCAGCGATGGCTCCACGACTAAGTCCTAGCTTGAGGACATCTGCCGTGACAATTCCACGACAAATACTATGCAAAAAGTTTCAGAAAATTTCGACGTTCTAGTAAAAAATGTGAAATCATTCTCTACAGCCAAAGTTTCTGTTTTTGCACCGCACATACCAACAAGCAATCTAATCATCCTAAAGGTAAATCTCGGCACATTATTTTTATAATACAATGGATTTAAAAGGGGATAATTACTTTTTTTAAACGTTTCTGTAATCGAGATTCACGAAGTTTCCATGGGCATGAACAAAGTTCAAGGACGCCCCCCACTTCAACAGGGTTCGTCTTTCTCACTTTCACTTTTCTTTTTGTGAAGTTCCAAGTTCCCCTCTATATTTTTTTTGTTTTTAAACTTTATAAAAGCACTCAACAGAATAAAATGACTCTCTAAAACTTCCAGGTTGTCTCCCTGGCAGCACTTTCTTTAAAGCCATTAAGTTAGGCATAAAGTGCTCAAGTAGTGGATCCACCCGGATTCCAAGGTATATCAAAGCCAATTTTAATTAACAATGATTTGGCATTTAGTAGTGAGCACAAAGAAACATATATAATGCAATGACGAAGTCTAACTCTCTTCCTATGCATCGGCATGTCATACATGAACAATTCATGCACATCAAGTAAAGGCCAATACATAGCATAAGCAGTTTCTTGGAATTTTATCATGTTGAAGACATAAAGAGGTGGAGATATAGTTCCTCTCTCATAATAATTGCAAGTAGGATCAGCAAGCACATGCATATTATATTCATCAAAATCATCATGTGTAGTGGTAGAACGCAACCCGTCAATATAATCCTTAATAAGTGCAAACTTCTCCGATATAGTGTAGTTTGAAGAATTCAAAAAGATAATAGGACTATCATGTGTGGATGCAATAGCAATAACTTCATTCTTAACATAAGGAATAATAGCAAGTTCATCTCCATAAGCATAATTCATATTGGCATCATGGCCACAAGCATAGCAAGCATCAAGTTCATCAAAAAGGGATATTTCAAAAGAATCAACGGGATCATACGAATTATCATAGCATTCATCCTTCGGTAAGAACGAAGGGACATTAAACAATGTATGAGTTGGAGGGTTGCTCTCATCAGAAGGTGGGCACGGGTAGCTAATCCGCTCTTCCTCCTTTTGTTCTTCGCTCTCCTCATCATCTTTTCCATCCAATGAGCTCACAATTTCATCAATTTCTTCTTCCATAGACTCCTGCAAAATATTAGTCTCTTCTTGGACAGCGAAGAAGTCCTCAATATATGGTTTAATATAAGCATTAGAAGAATAATTTTCATAGCAATATTTAAGTATGGCAAAAATTTCAGATTTGTAAAGAGTAGTATCATACTTTTCAATCAAAGAAGCAATTTCATAAGCACCCTTAAAAGCAACAAATCCTTCAATTTGTTCAACATCATAGTAATTATAAACACCCTTAGCATAAGAAGATAACTCCATTATCTCTAAACTCACATTGATAATGAAGGTGTTTCTTAGGGTCTTGAGAACAAACTAAAATCATGTATTTCACATAAATTCCAAGCATAGCATTGCATAGTATTAATTTGATGCGGTAAAAGTTTCCCTTTTTGAGATAAACGGTGTTGCACAAAATGACCATGCGCATCTAATGATTTGCCCTCAACTAAGCTAGTTGGGGTTTCAGCACGAGGACATAGGGATCGAAGATGATCCAAGTAGAAAGCTCCAGTAGTATGATAGATTTTGGGTGGTTCTTCAACAATTGGTTTAGTAGGTACAGCTAACTTTTTTGGTATTTTGCTTTTCCCTGCCCATAACTAAAGATAGAAAACAAGAGCACAAAATAAAAACAACTTAGTGATAAAGCAAACAAGCACACATGAGAATATTCACCCCACGCTATTGCTCCCTGGAAACGGCGCCAGAAAAAGGTCTTGATAACCCATAAGTATAGGGGGGTCGTTTGTAGCCTTGTTTGATAAATAAGATTGTCGAACCCAACGAGGAGCTAAACACTAGTGCGCGTCGGTCCTAAACAAACGGTTTAAACCCCTTTCCGCGACGGCATTTGGAACCGTTGCCAAGTGAGTGTGGGCGATAGGGGGGTCCTTCCCACACGACCCGGAAACCGTCGGGGATAGGGCCCCTACAGTACTCCTACTCGTTTCTGCTCGCATTGCCATCGTAGTCGGTATTCTGTGGTGCTACATTTATGATGCGCGGCCCATCACAAACGGTTCACTATTATAGAACATGTATGATGCATGGCCCATCACAAACGGTTCACCATTAAGAAGATTAGCTAATCGTCGTATGAGTGTCGGACAGGATTACGAAACGTCGGACCGTCGTAACATCGTCGTACACGACAACTATCGCACACGCTATTCTATGGTGCAACATTTATGATGCATACTTCATCAGAAACAGTTCATGGTTGCGAATTGTGTACGATAAGGCAACTAACACAAACGTTTAGTTTGCCCGCCGTTTGTGATATTGTCTGACATCGCACACGCTTTGCAAACGTCAATTGTGTCCATGCTTGCACACGTTTGCTCTCTGTGAACCGTCTCAGATTATGGTGCATATCGCAAACGTTTGTGTTTTACCAATCATGTGTGCCGTAACAACCTGGAGAGCGTAATTTCACCGTAATTTAATTGCTGCTTTTCCAAATTGTACCGGATTTGGATTTGAATTTGAATGTATGCTACAGCTTTATTCATATCCATCAGGTTCAAACAACCAATGCATTATTCAATTCATAGGTACATATGTTCAAGAATTACATAAGAACCAAATAAAGAATGATGAACCACAGTTGTATACTTGTACTATTAAAGACGGTAAAGAAAGGGGCGAAATATATTCTGGTTGCTGAACAAGGTGAAGCGGAATGCCCATATTGTGCCCTCCTCCATGCAGAAGGCACACACGACTCTAGTCCAACCCCTTGTGATGGCCGACCGCCCATCCTTCACAGTCTTCATGAAAACATCTAGATAATCACCGTGTTCTGGTAGAAATACTTTAATATTTGCATGCCCACCAATCATGTAGTTTGAGAGGTAATCTTGAGTAAACTGCTTTGGCAACCACTGCAAAGGAATAAGATTTCAGACATTGTCATCTAACACAACTCATTATGGGCAGTAAAAAGAAGGCTGCAGAGTTCTTACTTACCCTCCTGTAGTTCGATGTTGTCTTGGATAAAGTGTGAACAAATAGTTTAATTGCCATCTTTGGACCAATTTTACTAACAATCTTTATCAGCTTCCTCACTTGATGTTGGTTCATCGATATCTCATTGCCCCATACGCAGAAAGGGTCGAAACGCGGATCTTTACCAATGACATATGTACCTAAAAGCACCAAGTTAATATTAGAGGCTAAACAGCAATGGCACAATGATGTAGTACAGCACTCTTTTACAATATGTCTATATACATCCGTATGTGGTAGTCCATTTGAAATCTCTAGAAAGACAAATATTTAGGAACGGAGGGAGTATCTTATAACATCCAATATACTCACATATTAGATGAATTAACATCATATATTATGGGTCGGAAGGAGTTTAGTTCGTTCTTAAAAATTATCTGCTGCTGTATCCACGGGTTGAAGTTAGTTTGAGCTAGTTCGGGCTCAAATAGCCCTAAAGTATATCTAAACATGAGGGCTAGTTTGAGCTAGTTGCATCTATAACCCACCCAAAAAAACTAGTATCCAACCCAAGAGGTGCTCATTGGAGCTAGTTCTCCTAGTGCATTTATTGTCAATCTAACCCTGCCATCCAAACAACTCTTTGGATGGAGTTAGTTCAGGGTTAGTAATGAGCTAGAAACTAACTCTAACCTCTAGCTAAGTTGAGTATCCAAACAGGGCTGTGTTGTTGCTATTGCTGCTGCTGCTCTTCTACGTATATCTAGACATCATTAGAACATTAATGTAACACTCTTCCTTGTTGCTATGTAGCCTAGGATTGCATATTTAGACATTAAGTACAGTGCATGTTGCTATGTAGCCTCAAATATATTACATATGGCCCTAGTTAACCTAAGGAAAAATGGGTTGCAAATATATTCAGTTAAAAGTCCGATTCACCTATTAGTCCCTTATCAGACGCCGGCCTATATGGTACCAGCTATGGATATCCTGAATAGTGAGCAGACATAAGACATGGGATGAAACTAACCTTGATGGAAAATAGCGGTTGTTCCCAAAATTTTCATGTGTAGGTACATCAAGAAGCATGTTAAGCACAACAGGCTAAACATCAACCAAAATTACACATGGCAGACAAAATAATCTCCAAAAGATAGTTTCAGTGTGCAGGTTTAAGCACGCTAGTAAAGCAAAACAAGTGGAAAGGTGTGCTAACTGCAATAGGCCTAACATTTAACAACAAGCAAACATGGTCATTCAAACTAGTATTGTGCCGGTCTAAGTACACTGGTTATGGTTAAATAAAAATGGAAAGGCGTGTTAACTACAAGATGCAGCAACCAAATGTAGTCATTCATAGTGGTATTGTTGAAACTGGTACTGATGAAATTGAACTGCACAGTTCATACTTGCACATATAGAACATCACGTTGTGAATAACTGGAATAAACAAGGCATACTACGAACAACCAAAGATAGCATTTGAAAATCAACATATGCTAACTACAAACAACCGAACAATCAAAAAACTTTAAGAGAGGCATATGCTAGCTATAACAGGCTTAACAACAAGCAAATATATGCATTCCTATCGGTATGTTTAAAACTGGATTGATGAAATGTATTGCATAGTAAATAATTGCACATATAGAGCTTCACATTGTGAACAACTGAAATAAACAAATCATGGGTTTCCTCACTTGTCACAGAGGGGCTCGTTGCCATGGGAAGAGCACGGACCCTGGATGCGCTCCATGTTGTCGCAGATGGGCTCCTTCCCCTTGGAAGAGCACAGCTGTAGGGTGCCCTCCCTGATGTCGCAAATGGGCACTTTCCCCTTGGAAGAGCTGATGGGCTCTTTCCCCTTGGAAGAGCCGAAGAGGGTGCCCTCCTCGTGGTTGCCGTCAATGAGGTCTGACTTGGAAGCTGTGGATCCCAAGCCAGCGTCGCAGAACGTGTCCTTCAGAAATGACAAAAGGGGCTCGATGGCGATGAGGAATAGCAAATTGTTGATAGCGAGGCAGAGGAGATCAGTGGCGGGGCCATGGATGAGATCGACGGCGGTTGAACCCGAGGGGTTGGGGTGGGCCACTTAACCTGTGACATAGCCCGCCTCAGGGCGTTGCTATCGATGACCTCGATGTCGTAGCCGGCGGACGAGACATGCCCGCATACTCTAGCCCACTGCTTGAGTGTCTGTCACCAGTAATGGTCGTCAGCTTCCTCGGCGACGTCGGACGAAGAGACAGCTATACACCTCTTTTGGGCCAGTCGCTCCTCGAGGTCCACGGGAAGCGTACCCGGGCTTAGGCTGCGACGCTCTAGAATGGGGTATGGGGATGGGGATGGGGATATGTGGGAAAGGGGGAGTTTGGCAGGCGTCATCTAAGAAACTCAGGGAGGCCTAGGTATGGAGATCGGTGGGTAAGCTGCACGGACAAATCGGCAGATGTTGACAATGGAGGCCTTGCGGCGGCGGCAGCGGCGGCGGGGACTTTACTAGGGTTTCGAGCCAGGGAATGTGTGTGTGTGTGTGCACGCGCGCACGCCCGAGGAGGTTTTGGTGTGTGTGTGTGTGTGGAGGGGGGCGCGGGATGTTTGAAGAAATGACACGGGTACTGAAAATTTTACTACGCGGGAGTGAAATGCCGGGCTATTGAAAATTTTGATGATAGTGTATCGCACACGGTCCGGAGATAACAACCGTGTGTTATGAAAAAGAAAAAACCTCGAGGCGGGCAGATATTTTCAATGCAGGTGGGATTGGGAACAAGAAACATCACACACGGTCCGGAGATAACAACTGTGTGTTATGAAACAGAAAAACCCTTGAGGCGGGCAGATATTTTTGAGAGGGGGAGCCTCGTGGAGCCCAATGTACTGTGAGGATGTGTGCGTGACAGGTGCACCGGCGTGGCACACGGTTAGTTTGAGTGAACTGTGTCTGTTGCGTCATCCGACTTGTCTAATGTTCATAAATTTGGCAAAAATGACGCGTGAGAGGGTCAAATACCAAATGCAACTTCGATGTGGCACCTCTCTCGCAAAGCGCACGGTATTGCTTGCTCCCACCCTCTCATGTCGGCACGAAGGGAATCCTAAGCTTTGAATGCATGCCCCCTCCCCCTCAACCGAGGTTCACCTAGCAAAGTGCGAAGTAGCTAGCAGCCCCCCTCCTCCCTCGTGTCGGCACGAAGGGAATCCGAAGCTATATATGAATGCATGCCCCCTCCCCCTCAACCGAGGTTCACCTAGCAAAGTGCGAAGTAGCTAGCAGCCCCCCTCGTCCCTCGTGTCGCCACGAAGGGAATCCTAAGCTATATATGAATGCATGCCCCCCAACCGAGGTTCACCGTAGCAAAGTGCGAAGTAGCTAGCAGCCCCCTCCCTCGTGTCAGCACGAAGGGAATCCTAAGCTATGAATGCATGCCCCCCAACCGAGGTTCACCTAGCAAAGTGTGAAGTAGAGCTAGCAGCCCCCCCTCCCTCGTGTTGGCATGAAGGGATTCCTAAGCTATGAATGCATGCCCCCCAACCAAGGTTCACCTAGCAATGTGCGAAGTAGCTAGCAGCCCCCCTTCCTCGTGCAGGCACGAAGGGAATGTACGCTTGAGTATGCTTAATGACGGTTGAACTATGTACTTATGGTTGAACTATGCTTATGTACGTGTACGCTTATTATCTATGTCTGAGTATGTTAAATATTTCGCCAAATTTTGGTAAAAATTACAACGGGGGACCAATAAACCAGGACGGAGGTAGTACGTCAATCACACATGGTTCCCAAAATTGGAACCATGTGCAATGACTATCATTTTGCCTACTGCATCAATCACACACGGTTCGCTCTAGCAAGCGGTCGCCCCCAAAATTGTTTGTGGGACCCTCACCACCCAATTCAAAAAAGAGAAAAGAAAACCCTCACCATCCCCACGTCACAAAAACCCTCACCCCGACCTCCACCCACATCGGCCCCTCCGGTACGTTCCCCATTCACACCTGCACAAGCTCCTCCGCGTCTATGCCATGGCACCGCCTATCGTGGCGGTAAACACTTAGCTCGACGCCGGCCGCCGCCGCCAGGCTGCCGGCAAAGCCTACCGCATTTCGGCACTTCCGCTTGCCGCTACCTATCGCCATCGACTTTCTCGATGCTGCTCGCGGTCGACCCAGCTCCGCTCGGTTGGGGAATCTGTCATACTGAGGGTTCTTTCTCATGGATGACAAGGTAACTAATTTAACGAGATATTATCTCATCTCTTATCCTAGTTCATCTGCCTCCTTTAATCACCCGGCGGAGATCGCCGTGAATTCATTTTTATTCGAGCTGATTTGAGGGTTTTCTTTCATTCATAGAATGTACAGTTCGCCGATACTTCAGGACTTGGCGACCGCCGCCAGAGATTCCATCTCATCCTACCAGATAACTTGAGGACGCGCGCGGTATGTTCAATCTCACCCTAAATCGGTTGACAAGGCCTACTATCCTGAACATATTCTAAATATTGCTACATTTGGATAAAAGGTGACACATGCACCATATACATCAAAGGGGATTTTTTTCCCTCTTCTTTCTATATTAGGCAAATTAATGATGTATTGTTCTTTCGATTACTCTCATATTTCCATGACATCATGTTTACCCTATCTGTTTAATTATAGACTTTTGTCCTTCGATTTCAATTGTTGTACGGTTCTTTCAATTTGGGCCCATATTTGCATGTTACCATATTTTCTTTAACAACCCTACCATTTTCTGCAGGACATCCCTCGCTATGCAACCGATTATGTAGTGCCCAATTTTTCCCTTTACATACATCAAGGCTCCACAAATGTCATACTGCACACAAACCATGGATTTACAATCGTTGCTACTGTATGACTTGATGAACATGGTGACTCCTATTTTCGCACTGGCTTTTGGAATGAAATTGCAAAGTTTTATGTACTGAAAGCTGGCACTAAAATTGCACTGCACATAGAAGGGCCTGGTCATGAGATATATGCTAACTTCCCCAACAAAATCATCCGTCCAAACTTTGTCCGAAGTAAGTTTTCTTTTAAACTATCTGCATATGTTGACTTACCCAGCAATGTAAAATGAATTGTGTAGTATTTAAGCAACCAATTATTATTCCCTTATCTTACTATATTCCTACCTAATAACTTCTAGTTACCAATACACTTTTCTATTGCCCTATTTTAACTCAATATTCCCTGTACTCCCATTACTATCAGAAAGCGCCGCTGACAAGGAGACTCCAGAGGTGGAGAATGGGGCTGCCAACAAGCGGAGGTGGGGCGAGCTAGAACCGCAAGCGACTCCAGCAGGCCTAGACTTAATCAGCAGCCTCCCCGATGATATGTTGAGAGTCATCATCTTCCTCCTCCCAATCAAATATGGGGCACGGACAACCCTCCTTACTCGGCGGTGGCGCCCCCTATGGAACTCCAGCCCTCTCGAACTCATCGACACCCACGAGATCTGCCATGGCTATCGCAAAAGCTTGGATGCGTTCTCCAAGATCCTCGGCAGTCACCTTGGCCCAACCAAAGGCCTTAGAATGGGCAAGTTCCGTTCCAATGGCAAGGACCGAGCCAAGCTTGACGACTGGTTCCGATCCCCCGCCCTAGATCAGCTCGAGGAGCTCACTTTTTGATGACGGGCATATGCGGTCAAAGCCAACGTCCACACTCCGCCTCGCACCCACGCTGCGCGTCGCCAAGTTCAGGAACTGCCATTTCCCTCCCCTTAATGACACGCCCGCTCTTATTCTACCATGACTGAAGCACCTTGAGCTCATCATCGTCTGCCTCTCAAAGGGTGACATGGAGCGCCTACTCCGTGGCTGTACTGCACTCGAGTACCTTCGTCTTCAGGCGATCAATGGGTTGAGTACCTTCCACATCACCTCCATGACTCTCCGGACTATTTATGTGTGTTGCTGGTGCGACAGGAAGACATCACAAAAGGTGGACCACGGTATGGTCATCCAGGACACACCTGCACTAGAGAGATTACTTGTAGTTGATCAAGAAGGTCCAACAAGAATCAATGTCATTTCTGCGCCAAAATTGACAGTGGTGGGCTACTCGTCTGACAAATACTCCGAACTTGTTATTGGATCCACACTCGTTCAGGTACAACAGCCGCCTTCTACCTCTCCTTCTACAAATTAACATTATTTCTAATTTTGAAGATGTTTGTTCGTCTGTCATTCAGAAAATGATTCCGGCAAGCTTGACCCCGAAACTGCGCACAATGAAGGTCTTAGCACTAGAATCTATCGGGCCCGACCTAGAGCAAGTTGTCAGTTCCCTGAGATGCTTTTCGTGCCTGGAGAAGCTATATATCGAGGTGATGTTCCTTTCCTGTTAAATGTTAACCATAAGGGAGTTCAATTTGTGACACCTTTTCCCAAGTTTACAATGACAATGTACTATGATTTCTGAAGGTTCTTTTGGAGGATTTCAGTACATACATGCCCCCCCCCCGGCCATATTGGTTGCTTGATCCATATAGTTACAATCAATAAGCATTTCTCCTTTGGATTCATCTGTACTAGTTTTCTTAGGGAACTTTTCATCCACTCCAACCTCTTGTGAACAAGGCTACATTTTTCTAGAATGTAATCAAATGCCCATGTTAATCATGTCAGATCGAAGATGGCATGTTAGTGCATTTTACAAATCCTGCAAACCAAATAGCTAGTCCTGGAGTAATGTTCAAAACTACATGTAGGCACTAACACGTTTTCTTCTTTTGCAGATAAGATTAGGCCCAGTGGTGGATAATGTGATACAATATAACAATCACGTCGAATGCCTAGATCTGCATCTCTCAAAAATTACTTTGAACTCCTACCGAGGGACCTTACCAGAGATTATATTCGCCAGGTTCTTTATTCTCAGAGCAAGGGTGCTGAAGGAAATGCGGTTTGCCCTACATTTATTTCGCAAAAATGAATGGTCTGTGGATCAGCGCTGGCGCCTGTGGCAGAATGGAGTAGGCTCCAAAAATGCTGAATTTCATTTTGGAACTTCAGATGACAGAGTAATCGGAAGTCATCGGGTCAACCCCATACATGACTTCTCAGTGGCTGACCCCTTTGCAAAAATTGTGAGGTTTCGAAGCCAGACTTAGAAGCGATGATATTAGTTTGAACCTCTCTGATATCCATGTTCAGCGCATCAGCACGAGCGTTTGCAACTCATGAGCTGAATTTCATTTCTAATATCAGTTTGAACCTTGTAATCTTCGAATTTGAGCCATATAACTCTGGAATTTGAACCTTGTAACATTTCGAGCTTTTGTGGTACAATCATTGAAATGGCATCGTATGAAAATCGTATATTGCTAGCACTATTTGGACCTTAATATGCAATGGTCTTAGATTTTATTAACCATTCTCGAATCATTTTACCTTGTCGATCTCACAGCACACGATCTGTATAGCTAACTCGACTGCGATCTTTGACATTATTGCACACAGTTGGTTTCTTCCACCGTGTGCACTGTAGAGCGCAGAATTAATTATCGCACTCGAGTGTCCATGCCTAGTGTGCGGTGTTGTCAAGCGTGCACTGGATTCTGGAATCCTCCACTATGAACGCCGTGACAAGACGTGACGATTACAGGCTGGCCGGCCCCCATTTATTATTACAACGGCCATTTAACCTACCCTTGTGTCTCTTCAACCTTTCGATCGCGCCCCACTATTGCAAGAAGCACACCCACCACGAGAAATTCTTAGAGGGTATCCTGCGTGGCTCCAATGACGCTCTGAGCGGGTGTCAACGACAAGCAGCAGTTCACCATGCGTGCCGTGGTGGACACCCACAGAAGTTTCATGGACCTCTCGGTGGTGTACACCAATGACCCGGTCTGGGCGGAGCACTCCATCCACATCATGGAGTTGTTGCTTGCCGAGGAGAAGTACAAGGTGGTCGGGTTCGACCTCGAGTACACCCGCAATCGTGCCGGGTCTCGTCCCAAGGTCGTCGTCGCCCAGATGTGCGTGCGCCACTACGTCCTCCTCTACCACTACTGCCTGGCCACAAGGTCTTGCGAGCGTTTCGCCAGGTTTGTCAACAGCCCCCACTACATGTCGCTATGGTGGACATCACCAACGATGTAAAGGCACTCGAGAGTTCGGGCATCACCTGCCAGAATCTTGTCGACATCCAGGGCCAATACAATATCTGGGGCAGCAAGGAGCATGAGAAGGACTCACTCGTTCACCTCGCTGAGGCCATCATCGACCCCTACTACAAAGACATGAAGGATTCGTGCAACAAGGACAAGCGTGCCTGGCACTCGGCCTGGATGGAGAAACTCGACAAAGCTCACATCGTGTACGCGACCAAGGAGGCGTACACGAGCTACGACATGTACCGGCGGATCGTTGACATGACGAAGTCCCTCCTTCCCCAAAACGTCCAGGGGTCCAGCCGAAAGCAGAGCAATGGCAAGCGTCGTTGCAACAATAAGTAGATGATTAGATCCTCGTTTCTCCTACTTTAGTATGCATGTACTTGCTTACTTTGGTGTGTGCAAATGTTATGTGTGTAGTCACTTGTGTAATTGTATGCTTAATTTGGTTATGCAATGTTGTCTTTTTAAGTATATATGTTGATGCTCTGTAGACAGAGCGTAGATGGTGTGCGGACAAAGAAAATCACATCGCAGACGGACTAAACAATGAAACCCGTCAGTGATGTTTTCAAATCACTCACAATTGTATACCAGCAATCGTTTGCTCACAACACACACGTCTTATTAGCAGCAACCGTCTGTGTTCTTATCGGTCTTCAGACATTTCTGATTACAGACCTGTTTGCCGCATATCACACACATCTTGTTAAGTTGAACCATTTCTGTTCTCATGTCTCAATGCAAACAGTTCATCTGAGTGAACCGCATGTCGTATATCGCACACACCTTTGATCTGGCTGACTATTTCCTTTGTGTTACCTAATCACAAACAGTTCATCTGAGTGAACCGTATGCCGTGTATCGCACACGCCTCCATCTGGCTGCCCGTTTCTTTTGTTCCTCCTCATCACAAACAGTTCATTGAACTGAACCGTATGCCCTTCATCGCACACGCAACTAAAACCTGAACCGTGTTTGATGCATCCGTCATCGCAAATGTTTTACACATTCCTGACGGTTTTCATACAGCACCGTTTGCGATTATGGCATCCCACACAGTTTCTCGAAGGGTCTCTGATTGTAGTGTCACGTTAGCAGCATCCTACAGTAGTGAAAGGTAGAACAAATATTCCCTCAAGTTCTATCGACCACCAATACAACTCTACGCACACTTGACGTTTGCTTTACCTAAAACAAGTATGGAACTATTTTGCAAGATTAAAACTACGAGTACTTTGTGAGAATAAAACTATGAATAAATTACACGTTTATAAAAGTAGATATATTTTGTCAACAAGAAAGGCATTTGTCCCTAGGCAATCGATAACAAGTACCGGTAATCATTCTTGTAATTTTATGAGGGAGAGGCATGAGCTAACATACTTTCTCTACTTGGATCATATGCACTTATGATTGGACCCCTAGCAAGCATCCACAACTACTAAAGATCATTAAGGTCATGAAACCCAACCATAGCATTAATTATCAAGTCCTCTTTACTCCCATACGCCATAACCCACTTATCCGCGTTTAGGTCGCTGTCACCCCGCAACACTGACAATAACAAACCATGAACATATTGCAACACCCTACAGTGGGGGCCCCTCCGTTTGCATGACACGGAGGGCACCGTAGGATAGCACCATAAATAAAATATACAATCATACCAACCAAGATCACGATTAACTCATAGGACAAAACGGATCTACTCAAACATAATAGGATAACCATAGATCATTGGGAAATAATATATGGAGTTGAGCACCATGTTTAAGTAGAGATTACAGTGGGGAGAACAGGTGTTACACCACTACATAGAGGGGGAGAAAGTTGGTGTTGATGGTAGCAAGATTGTTCATGTAGATCGCTGTCACGATCCTTGCCCCGGAGGCACTCCGGCGCCACAGGGAGAGCGGGGAGAGAGCCCACCTCCTTCTTCTTCTTCTTCCTTGGCCTCCCCCTAGATGGGAGGAGAGTTCCCCCTTTGGTCCATGGCCTCCATGGCGGCAGAGGGGCGGGAGCCCCTCCGAGATTGGATCTCCCTCTCTGTTCCCTTATGCTACGCGTTCCCCAGATCCGGCCCTTCACGGTTTCTTAAATTCCCGAAGACCCGTAACTCCAATTGCGCTGAAATTTTTACACAATTTTTTTCCATAGATTATCTTTCTTGCGCCCGAAGAAGGGCCCCAACCGACTTACGAGGAGGGCATAAGACACCTGGGTGCGCCAGGGAGTGCCAGGCACGCCCTGGTGGGTTGTCGTCACTATGGGCCCCATTTGCGTTGATTCCAATTCCCAAAATCACATATATTCCAAAATAATTCTCCGTAAATTTTTATCACGTTTGGACTTTGTTTTATATGGATTTTATGCAAAAGAAAAAAACTTGCAACAAACTGGAACTGGCACTGGGCACTGGATTAATAGGTTAGTCCAAAAATCATATAAAATGTTGCCAAAAGTATGTGAAAGTTGTATAATATTGGCATGAAACAATCAGAAATTATAGATACGTGTAACATCCCAAATTTTCAATTTGGAATGGTATACATTATATCATCATTGCATATCATATTTTATTGCATTTTCAGCTTGATCCTAGAAATTCTACGCAACTCAAGGACCCACAGAGAGAGTTGGGAATTTCGTTATTTTCATATTTGAGTTTTCTCAAATTTTGAGAAGAGGATCGTTTGATTTTAATTATTTTCTCTTCGAATATTTCTTTTATGAAAATAAAAGAGAGGGGATAAAATGACTTCGCCAAAATAAAGAAATATTGGAGATTTAATAATAAAATCAAATAAGATTTTATTTGGAGTTTTTAACGCTATTTTATATGAATTAGGAAAATATGCGTTTTTCAAAATTGCATTCGAGGCCCAAATAAATGTTCACCTTCTCCGGTAGATTTTTAGAGGACGGGGAAAATTTAATTTAGGATTTTTGTAGTCCGGTTAGTATTTCTTTTCTTCGTTTTCTGCGCGGAATTATTATTAAAAAATAAAAGTCAACCGACCTAACCGGGCCGTGACCGCCTGGGACACTAGCCCGGCCGGCCTTTAAAGCCGCGGGGGCCCGAGCCGCCAGTGCCCTGCCCAAAACCCTAGCGCCGCCGCCTGAACCGCCCCGCCGCCGCTGCCGCCGCGTCGCCCTCGCCTCCTTGCAGCGCCGCCGCCCCGGAGCCGCCGTCGCCCCGTTCCGCCACCCCGCCGCCGGATCCCCTCGCCGCCGTCGCCGCCAGCCCCGTCGGAGTCGCCGCCGACCTCGCTGGACCTCGCTGAGGTAGCCCACCCCCGCAACCGGTTTTCGTTAGGAAACCGTACGGTTTTTTCTTTTCGAAAACCCTAGATTTTTATTTAGATCGGTTTTATTTTTTTCCCCAGTTTAGTTATTTAGCGAACGCCCGTTCGTACGTTCGTTTTAACGAACGGTTTTCACCCGTTAGCCGCAGACAGCGAGCGTTCGTTCGTTAGAATGTTCGTCGGTTTTCTTTTTCCACGGTTTTTCCGCGATTATTTTCGATCGCGATTTCTGCCCTAATCTTCGTTCTAGTATAACTTTTTGCTCGTTTATCGGAATCAGGCTATTCAAGCGCCTAGATCTTCGTCTCGAAACCCTCTTTCTGTTTAACCAACTTGAGCGAGATTTTGCTACTGTAAAATTTGACTTTAGTCCAGATTAGTAAACGGATCTTGTTTCTTTCGCAGTTTGAGTTTCGTTGCTTCGTTTGGTTTGTTTGTTTTTGCAAACCGGAGTTCTTAAGTTGAACTTTCTGGTTAGATTTCTTATTTGAGTTTTATCTGTGCTTCTAGTTGTGTGCTTATTGTATGCTTGTTTGTTTGCGATAGAGTACCCGGAGTGCGAAGCGTGCTACTACGAGTCTCTAGGTTTCGCGGATCATCAGCAAGGCAAGTAACACTTTGATCATACCTCTTTACTATCTAGTTTTGTTTGCATTAGATCAATCCTCAAACAATTGCATGGTTAGGATCTGATTAAATTGTGTGTTTTGGGAAGTAGATGAGGTAGTACCTATTCACCTGTTTATTATCAAACATTTGGGAGTTACTTCTACGTGGCTTATATTGCTATGCTATGCTCGTAGATGTAGATTGGGTTTGAGTGTATCCATGACAGATGTGAGTTTATTAATTAATCGTTCAACTTAAGGTGGCAACTTAAATACACATCTGGGTGGATTGCTTGTGGGCACCTGGAGAATCCAGTGTTGTCCTAGGATATCCCGGAGGACCCGTGTGATCATCCTACGGCCTGCCACCCAGGCTCAAAGGGATCATAAGATTATTCATGCTAGAAACTTCCGTGTGCAGCCACAAGCCATTATGGGCTCTGGCTTAGTTGAGTATGTTGTGTGACCTCTTTTAGTGGTAGGCTAGCAGATGTAGGGGATGTAGGTGGTACTGTCTACCCAGAGTAAAGAGTTAATGCTTCTGAAAGACTGTGTCTCGGTCATCCGTTTCTCAAACATCATGAAGTGCGAGAAATCCAACGGAGGTTATCGAGTCTTGTGGGGAAAAGTGCGCAAACCTCTGCAGAGTGTATAAACTAATCATGGTTAGCCGCGTCCCCGGTTATGGACATCTTGAGTATCTAGTTCTTGGATTATCATGTTGATCTCATCACTATTAATATAATTTGATTGGGTAATGATGATGCTTAATTGGGATTGAGTTGGAGGAACCTTCTCAATGTTTAACAACCACCATGATAGTTAAATAAAATATATTCCTTTGTTGTAGGGAAAAATTGGCTTTTCGCAAAACATATTAACCATACAGCCTCCACCAGCCAAATATGCATGTAGTGATAGCATTTATTCTGTTCATTACTCTATGTGTTACATTGCCAGCATATTCAATGTGCTGACCCATTTTGGGTTGCGACGTTCATGTTGCAGGCTTTTCAGACAAAGAGTAAGGAGCCATAGGTCGTTGTCTTTCACTCAATGATGCAGTTGGAGTTGATGGACTCACTTTATCTTCCAAGCCTTCCGTTGTTATCGATTTTAGATGGCCTTAAGCCATATTTATTATGTTAAGTTCTCTTTTGAGACATTCGATGTAATAAGTGTGTGATTGCTACTCTGTTATAAATCCTCAAGTACTGTGTGTGTCAGCATTACCGATCCAGGGATGACACTGATGCACAGAGATCAGACTGTTTGAGGTCTGGTCGCTACAAGTTGGTATCAGAGCACACGCTGACTGTAGGACACGACCACTAAGCTAAAACCCTAGATCACTACTCTCTTCTCATTTTTGACTCCTCTCCATTTTCTACTCTTTAGGATGGCGGATGCAAGGAAGAAGTTCACTCAACCGGATGAAGATACACCTTTTGGACGGCACTTGAAGGAACTCACTAGGTACCTGAACATCGGAATACCAAGCTTCACCAGGACCTACAACGCCACTTTATCAGAAGAGGAGCGCTGGATGATTCAAGTTCAAGTTCCAGGAAGGACGTTCATGCCAGTTACTGAGCCCATAGAGTTTTCCTTTGATGCACCCACCTGGAGTCTAGGCAAGAGCATGGCAGCCCACATCACCATGGGACGCATTGGAAAAGTTTACCACAAGGATCTCAAGGATACTATCTACTAGGTTTGTGGGCGCCGAGATGAGCAATGGGAGATGATCAGCACCAGGAAGGATATATCTATTGCAGCTTTCATCCAGGAATTTAACCAGCACATTCGTCACCAGGAGAACCAGATGTGCGCAGGCATGATAGATCTAAAGAAGGCAATGACCAGGATCACGCAGCTGGAGGAAGAACTCAAGTCTACACGCGATGGATACGAGGAGGAAATGACGATACTCGTGGAGAAGAATGACGATCTGACAAGGAAGCTGGGAGTATTCATGGGAGACCCCGCGTTAGGAGGAGAAGACGACGATTCCACTTGCCCGGAGAACTACATCATCATCGACGACACCGACTCGGACCCCGACGATAGCGATGATGACTTTGTTGATGAAGCTGGAGCAGATATTATGGAGTCTTCCACCGATCAATTTTTCTAGACGACCACCATATCAGTAGTAGAATTCCCCCATGTATATAGTATAGTCCGAGCACTTTTGTAATGATAGTCAGACCGATTGTATGCCCTTGTTTGAATTGATTGAAGTGATATGATTGTGTTTGTCTCATGTGCATATGGGTAGTGTTTTCCCCCTAGACCTCATTCTACTCTGTTTTCTCACCTTTTCTAAATCCAGCAGATGCCTCCGAGACGCGACAATGGATTTGATTTCCCGCCGGAGCTCACTCAGTTGATCCAGCAGCAGAATGCATTGATGCAGATACTAGTCCAGAATCAGAATCAGGGGAATAACAACAACAACCCACCACCACCACCACTTGTTGATCACTTAGCCCGTTTTCTAAGGCTGAACCCGCCGGTGTTCTCCAGTAGCACCGAGCCGATAGTTGCAGATGATTGGCTCCACAAGATTGGAAGGTAGTTGACCACTGCAGGATGCACAGATGCGGAGAGAGTGTGTTTTGCCGCACATCAACTTGATGGACCCGCAGCATCATGGTGGGAGAATTTCACAGCCACTTACCCCATCGACACTGTTACATGGGACCAGTTTCAGCAAGCTTTTCGCACTGCCCATGTATCAGCAGGAGCTATGGCCATGAAGAAGCGCGAGTTTTGCAACTTACGCCAAGGAGGACGCACCGTCGGCCAGTATGTGGATGATTTTAGTAAGCAAGCACGTTATGCCCCACATGACGTCGCTACGGATGCAGCAAAATAGGAGAAATTTCTGGAAGGACTGAATGATGCGCTGAGCATGCAGTTGATGGTGGCAACTTTCAATAACTACCAGGAGTTGGTAGATAGAGCTCTCATGATTGAAGGGAAGCAGCAGCAGATTGACAACCGCAAGAGGAAGTATGGACAAGGGAAGTACAATTCTGGAGCTCAGCAGAGACCCCGTTTTACCCCGAACTCGGGAGGACCCCTTCAGCATAACCATGGAGGTCACAATCACAATGGAGGGATGTAGCACAACCATAGTGGCCCCAAGAACGGGAATGGTAATGGAGGAAGCAACGGACATAACCGTTCCAACCTAGCAACGCCCGCCAAGAAGGAACTAAGTCACATTACTTGTTTCAAGTGCGGGAAGAATGGACATTATGCCACTGAGTGTTCTGAAGCAAAGAATGGGAATGGCAATGGAAGCTCTGGGAAGAAGCCCAACCCTTTCAACAGGGGACAAGTGAACCAAGTTAGCGTGGAGGAGGTTGAAGCGCAACCCGATGCAGTAATAGGTAAGTTTATGGTTAAGTCATTTACTGCAATCGTTCTTTTTGATACTGGTGCATCGCATTCATACATATCAAGGGGATTTGTGGATAAGTTTAAACTGCCAACCCAAGCCCTTAGGTCACCCATGTTAGTAACCTCGCCAGGAGCAGAGTATATGGCTAGCCTATGGTGTGATCGGCTACCATTAAGGATTGGTAACTACATGTTTCCCTCGGACCTAATAGTATTGGAGTCACAAGGACTGGATGTGATATTAGGCATGGATTGGTTATCCAAGTATGGAGGGAACATTGACTGCGCCAATAAGTCGATTTTGCTTACCACCCCAGAAGGAAGAAGGATCAAGTATGTATCCCGGCATGTGCCGAATAGGACTCAAGTAAATTCCTTATCAGGAGTTGTACAGGAGGAAGTACGAGTGGTGAAGGATTTCCCGGATGTATTTCTAGAAGAGTTGCCAGGCATGCCACCGGATAGAGACATTGAGTTTTTGATCGAGCTTTTGCCCGTCACAGGGCCAATATCTAAGAGACCGTACAGGATGCCCGCAAAGGATTTAGAGGAAATTAAGAAGAAGATTAAGGAGTTACTGGATAAAGGCTATATTCGCCCAAGCTCGTCACCTTGGGGATCACCAGTGCTTCTAGTGGAGAAGAAGGATGGATCGTTGAGGATGGTTGTTGATTATCGAGGATTGAATGAGGTAACGATCAAGAACAAGTAACCACTGCCGATGATCAATGATTTGTTTGACCAGCTGCAAGGAGCTAAGGTGTTTTCCAAGATCGATTTGCGATCAGGGTACCACCAACTAAAGATTCGAGAGCAGGATATACCTAAGACAGCTTTTACCACAAGGTACGGGCTATATGAGTACACTGTTATGTCATTCGGTCTGACTAACGCACCTGCCTATTTTATGAACATGATGAACAAAGTGTTTATGGATTTTATGGATAAGTTCGTCGTGGTGTTCATTGATGATATTTTGGTCTACTCGAAGAATGAAGATGAGCATAAGGAGCATTTGCGTCTGGTACTTGGGAAGCTCAGAGAACACTAGTTATATGCCAAGTTCAGCAAGTGTGAGTTTTGGTTGAAGGAAGTTGGATTCCTCGGACATGTTATATCCATAGAAGGAATAGCAGTAGACCCTACCAAGGTTGTCACTGTGACAAATTGGGAAGCACCCACGTCAGTTGGAGAGATCCGGAGTTTTCTTGGACTCGCAGGATACTACCGGAGGTTCATTGAAAATTTCTCAAAGATTGCAAAACCCATGATGGAGTTGTTGAAGAAGGACACCAAGTTCAAATGGACTGAGGAATGTGAGGCCAGTTTTCAGGAGTTGAAGAAACGCTTGGTAACAGCTCCAGTGTTGATTCTTCCAGATCAACGCAAGGATTACCAGGTGTATTGCGACGCTTCTTGTCGAGGACTTGGAGCAGTGCTTATGCAGGAGGGAAGAGTTGTTTCATATGCCTCACGACACTTAAACCCCATGAGTTGAATTATGCTACCCATGATTTGGAGTTAGCAGCCGTAGTGCATGAGTTTAAGACATGGAGACATTTTCTCATCGGAAACCATTATGAGGTGTACACGGACCACAAGAGTTTGAAGTATATCTTCACGCAGAAGGAGTTGAATCTCAGGCAGAGGAGATGGTTGGAGCTCATTAAAGATTATGATATGAAATTGCATTATCATCCTGGAAAGGCTAACGTAGTAGCCGATGCGTTGAGCTGCAAGAGTCATGTCAACACACTCATGACCGGAGAGTTACCCAAAGAGTTAGCATAGGATCTTCGTGAGCTATGTTTGGAAATAGTTCCGAGAGGTTATGTAGCAGCATTGGAGATTCAGTCTACTTTGATAGATAAGATCAGGGAAGCTCAGAAGACGGACAAGGAGATTGCTGAGATAAAGCAGAGGATGAGCAAAGGAAAAGCTAAGGGATTTCGTGAGGATGAGCACGATACCCTATGGTTTGAGGACCGCGTTTATGTGCCAAATGATCCGGAGATCAGGAAGCTGATTCTGCAAGAGGCCCATGATTCGCTGTATTCGATTCACCCAGGAAATACCAAGATGTCTCTAGATTTGAAGGATAGCTTCTGGTGGACTGGAATGAAGAAGGATATTGCGGAGTATGTAGAAGTTTGTGATGTATGTCAGAGAGTGAAGGCAGAACATCAGAAGCCAGCTGGATTGCTACAGCCATTGCCGATACTCGAATGGAAGTGGGATAAACTAGGCATGGACTTTATCACGGGATTGCCTAGGACTCATTCAGGCTATGACTCGATATGGGTTGTAGTCGATCGTTTGACGAAGGTAGCTCATTTCCTCCCAGTGAAGACCACTTACACCAGTGCTAAGTTGGCGAAGATATACATGACCAGGATCGTATGTCTACATGGAGTTCCGAGGACCATTGAATCAGATAGAGGCACCCAGTTTACCTCAAAGTTTTGGAATCAGTTGCATGAGACTTTGGGAACCAGGCTAGAGTTCAGTACAGCTTTTCACCCGCAGACAGATGGACAGACTGAGAGAGTCAATCAGATTTTGGAGGACATGTTGAGATCTTGTGCGCTAGACTATGGATCTAGTTGGAACGACAATTTGCCTTATGAAGAGTTCTCTTACAACAACAACTATCAAGCCAGTTTGAAGATGGCCCCTCTCGAAGCATTGTACGGAAGGAGGTGCAGGACACCATTGTTGTGGGATGAAGTTGGAGACCGTCAGTTGTTTGGACCAGATTTGATTAAAGAGTCTGAAGAGAAGGCTAAGTTGATACGCGATAGACTCATGGTAGCCCAATCCAGGCAGAAGAGCTATGCGGATTCTAAACGCAAGGAGACAGTTTACGAAGTCGGAGACAGAGTGTATCTTCGTGTATCACCACTTCGAGGACTGAAGCGTTTTGGAGTTAAGGGAAAGTTAGCACCACGTTTTGTGGGACCCTACCAGGTTTTGGAACGTATGGGAGAAGTTGCTTACAAGTTGGAATTACCCGAAGGATTGTTAGGAGTTCACGACGTGTTCCATGTTTCTCAGTTGAAGAAGTGCCACACAGAGATGGCTGAGATTCCCCTGAGAGATACAGTGCCACTGGAAGCGATTCAGTTGGAAACCGACTTGACCTACGAGGAGAAACCAGTCAAGATTCTTGAGTTTGCCAGCCGAGTCACACGCAGTAAGGTTATCAAGTTCTGTGAAGTTTAGTGGAGCCACCATACGGAGGATGAAGCCACCTGGGAATGAGAGGAAGGCCTATGGAAGGATCACTCTCACCTATTTTCTAGCCAACCCGAATCTCGAGGGCGAGATTCATCTTAAGGGGGGGTAGGTTTGTAACATCCCAAATTTTCAATTTGGAATGTTATACATTAGATCATCATTGCATATCATATTTTATTACATTTTTGGCTTGATCCTAGAAATTCTACGCAACTCAAGGACCCACGGAGAGAGTTGGGGATTTCGTTACTTTCATATTTGAGCTTTCTCAAATTTTGAGAAGAGGATCGTTTGATTTTAATTATTTTCTCTTCAAATATTTCTTTTATGAAAATAAAAGAGAGGGGGTAAAATGACTTCCCCAAAATAAAGAAATATTGGAGATTTAATAATAAAATCAAATAAGATTTTATTCGGAGTTTTTAATGCTATTTTATTTGAATTAGGAAAAATATGCGTTTTTGAAAATTGCATTAGAGGCCCAAATAAATGTTCACCTTGTCCGGTAGATTTTTAGAGGACGGAGAAAATTTACTTTAGGATTTTTAAAGTCCGTTTAGTATTTGTTTTCTCCGTTTTTCTACACGGAATTATTATTTAAGAAAAAAGTCAACCGATCTAACCGGGCCGTGTCCGCCTGGGACACTAGCCCGGCCCGCCTTTAAAGCCGCGGGGGGGGGGGGCGAGCCGCCAGTGCCCTGCCTGAAACCCTAGCGCCGCCGCCCGAACCGCCCTGCCGCCGCCGGTTCCGTGTTGCCCTCGCCTCCTCGCAGCGCCGCCGCCGCCCCGTTCCGCCACCCCGCCGCCGGATCCACTCGCCGCCGTTGCCGCCAGCTCCGCCGGAGTCGCCGCCAACCTCGCCGGACCTCGCTGAGGTAGCCCGCCGCCGCAGCCGGTTTTCGTTAGGAAACCGTCCGTTTTTTGGAAACCCTAGTTTTTTTTATTTAGATCGGTTTTATTGTTTTCCCGGTTCAGTTATTTAGCGAGCGCCCGTTCGTACATTCGTTTTAACGAACGGTTTTCACCCGTTAGCCGCAGACAGCGAACGTTCGTTCGTTAGCCTGTTCGTCGGTTTTCTTTTTCCAGGGTTTTTCCGCGATTATTTTTTATCGCGATTTCTGCCCTAATCTTCGTTCTAGTATAACTTTTTGCTCGTTTATCGGAATCAGGCGATTCAAGCGCCTAGATCTTCGTCTCGAAACCCCCTTTATGTTTAACCAACTTAAACAAGATTTTGCTACTGTAAAATTTGACTTTAGTCCAGATTAGTAAACGGATTTTGTTTCTTTCACAGTTTGAGTTTCGTTGCTTCGTTTGGTTTGTTTCTTTTTGCAAACCGGAGTTCTTAAGTTGAAATTTCTGGTTAGATTTCTTATTTGAGTTTTACCTATGCTTCTAGTTGTGTGCTTATTGTATGCTTGTTTGTTTGCGATAGAGTACCCTGAGTGCGAAGCGTGCTACTACGAGTCTCTAGGTTTCGCGGATCATCAGCCAGGCAAGTAACACTTTGATCATACCTCTTTACTATCTAGTTTTATTTGCATTAAATCAATCCTCAAACAATTGCATGGTTAGGATCTGATTAAATTGTGTGTTTTGGGAAGTAGATGAGGTAGTACCTATTCACCTGTTTATTATCAAACCTTTGGGAGTTACTTCTACGTGGCTTATATTGCTATGCTATGCTCGTAGACGTGTATTGGGTTTGAGTGTATCCATGACAGATGTGAGTTTATTAATTAATCGTTCAACTTAAGGTGGCAACTTAAATACACATCTGGGTGGATTGCTTGTGGGCACCTGGAGAATCCAGTGTTGTCCTAGGATATCCCGGAGGACCCGTGTGATCATCCTACGGCCCGCCACCCAGGCTCAAAGGGATCATAAGATTATTCATGCTAGAAACTTCCGTGTGCAGCCACAAGCCATTATGGGCTCTGGCTTAGTTGAGTATGTTGTGTGACCTCTTTTAGTGGTAGGCTAGCAGATGTAGGGGATGTAGGTGGTACTGTCTACCCAGAGTAAAGAGTTAATGCTTCTGAAAGACTGTGTCTCGGTCATCCGTTTCTCAAACATCATGAAGTGCGAGAAATCCAACGGAGGTTATCGAGTCTTGTGGGGAAAAGTGTGCAAACCTCTGCAGAGTGTATAAACTAATCATGGTTACCCGTGTCCCCGGTTATGGACATCTTGAGTATCTAGTTCTTGGATTATCATGTTGATCTCATCACTATTAATATAATTTGATTGGGTAATGATGATGCTTAATTGGGATTGAGTTGGAGGAACCTTCTCAATGTTTAACAACCATCATGATAGTTAAATAAAATATATTCCTTTGTTGTAGGGAAAAATTGGCTTTTCGCAAAACATATTAACCATACAGCCTCCACCAGCCAAATATGCATGTAGTGATAGCATTTATTCTGTTCATTACTCTATGTGTTACATTGCCAGCATATTCCATGTGCTGACCCGTTTCGGGCTGCAACGTTCATGTTGCAGACTTTTCAGACGACAAGTAAGGAGCCATAGGTCGTTGTCTTTCACTCAGTGATGCCGTTGGAGTTGATGGACTCACTTTATCTTCCAAGCCTTCCGCTGTTATCGATTTTAGATGGCCTTAAGCCATATTTATTGTGTTAAGTTCTCTTTTGAGACATTTGATGTAATAAGTGTGTGATTGCTACTCTGTTATAAATCCTCAAGTACTGTGCGTGTCAGCTTTACCGATCCAGGGATGACACTGATGCACAGAGATCAGACTGTCTGAGGTCTGGTCGCTACAATACGACGGAGACGTATCATGTACCCAGCTGCGACGCCCTGTCGACAGATCCGCTCTTGCTGTGCGGCACGCCGTGCCTCTCGCTCTGTGGCACTCCAACGGTCTCGCTGTGCAGCGAGCCGCAACCTATCGGCGCGGGCGCGCCTAGCTTGCTCTGCGGCGTGCCATCGATCATGTTGTGTAGCGAGATGCGGCCTCTCGGCACTGACATGACTATCTTGATCCGCGGCGCTGAAGCGCCATGCGCCAAGGGTCTGCTCAACCCTGGCGATGACGCACATCACGGCGTCGTCCATCACGTTGCCGGGGAGCGCCTCAGCCTCGACGGGCCGTGTCGCCTTCTCTTTTTCCTCGTCGAGGAGGTTGATGGCAGAGGCGGCGCTTTGGAGGGTTGGCATGCTTGGAAAAGGTGGATGTGCTACAGGCAGCACTTGTTTCCCCCGTGCGTCGCACGCCGCCTAGGTTTATGCGCAATATCGCTGGGTGGCGGTGGGAAACCGGTGAGGAAATGGCGGAAAACGGTGGCGTGTTCATAAAACGCCATCAATTAATGGAAACTGTCGGCGTCCTGCGAACGGGGGTCCCAAGACTTGCCTGCCTGCAGCCCATGGCGTGGCTAAGTCAGCAGGTCGTACGGCCCATCTTAATTAACAAGGCATCCAAGACCCTCGCGAGGGGCCAAGCCTCGTGAGGCGGATGATGCAAGACCTCCTCAGGAGTGACCTAGTCAGGCAGGCTCGCGAGGAGCGGAGATATCAAGGCGGGGCGGACCTCACGAGGCTCTCGTGACGTGAGCCATGACGATCGACACCAGGCGGGCGCCAGGGCGCTGCATCCTTGTTTCCTCCTTGGTGCTAAGGAGGCCAGCGCAGGCGAGGAGTACCGAGGTATCAGGCAAAGGTTGCTATATCGGTGCAACGAGACCAAGACCAGGAGGACGGCAAGACGGAGGTCATCGTGGAGCCCAAGACGGCGTCACCACCAGAGCCTTTTGCAGGTGAAGACCGCTTTTGTCAGGATAGCTTGTACTAGCTGTCCCCCTTCAAATTTGCCCGCCGTTGTTGCCTCCCTTCCCGCTCAATATTTGGGAAGAGGACCAGGGCCTATATATGTAGAACTAGCCACCACAGTAGGGGCATCGAGCAGTTCACCTAGCTCTCACCCGCCAAGACACCAAGCACAAGAACACCTCAAACCTCAGGAGGCTGTTCTTCCCCTTGTACTGTTCTTCATCGGCCCAAGAGGCAATCCACCACCACCACACCGAAGTAGGGTATTATACCACAACGGTGGCCCGAACCAGTATAAATCCCGTGTCTTTCTATCTTGCGAGTTCGACGAGTTTGTCCGCGAGATCCTAGCGAGCTAGAGCGTAGATTGGTAGGAGGGAAAGACTTCGCACGCACCCCAGTTTTTGAACCTTAAGGGTTTGCCGGAACCCCACATCTGACATTTGGCGCGCCAGGTAGCGGTGCGCCGTAGCTTCCCTCCCATCAGTTCGTTGCTCCGTCGCTCCGTCGTCTCCATGGCAGATGCTCGCCGTGCTCGAGCTGAGCGTACGGCTGCCCTCACCGCCCGCGTTGCTCAGACGGCTCCCATCGGCGGGCCACCTCGTCGTTCTCCGTCTCCCGCCACCAACGCTACCACTGGCCCGGCGGGGAACGAGCAGCAGGCATCCTTGCTGCATCCTTCGGTGCGGCAGGACGGCCGCATCGCCACTCCATCGCTGACCCCGGCCGGTTCCTCGTCTCACGCACGCCGCGCTCCCATGGAGGCGCGGGCCGCACTCCTCGCCGCAAACGAACTCATGCGCTACCGCCCTGTCGACGACCTCTACGAGGAGTGGCTCAACCGCGTCGCCGAGCTCGTCCGCGCCGCAGAGGGCTCCCCAGTGCTGTCCCTCTCTCTACCTCACCCTCAACTAGCCACGGGCGATGAGGCTCATGGCGCACCTCCACCACATCTGCCCCAAGACGGTGCCTTGGCACCAAGGCGCGCGGCCCCACGGCGTGATCCGCCACGCCTGGTGCCCGCGCGCGAAGAGAGAAGCTGCCAAGAAATCCCTCGGCCGTGAGAAGCTGCACCCGCGCTTCCCGCGTCGCCTTCTGAAGACCGCACACCGCCCGTGGCGGGGCCGCGCGGACCTCATCAAGACCAAGCTCCACCTCCGAAGCGGGCCCCAGCAACCACGGCCGGCTGCTGCGCCTTCACCCCGAGCTGCGTAGCGTCGCCTGGCCAGGCAAGTTCAAGCCGGATCTGCCACCTCGCTACGACGGCCCCGCCGACCCCACGGAGTTTCTGCAGCTCTATGAGCTGAGCATCGAAGCGGCCAACGGCGATGAGAAATTCACGGCGAACTGGTTTCCCATGGCTCTCAAGGATGGAGCCCGCTCCTGGCTCCTGAACCTGCAGCACGGCTCGATCTCCTCCTGGGACGAGATGTGCGACCGCTTCGTTGCCAACTTCCAGGGCACTCGCAACCGCCCTCCGGCCGGAGGTAACCTGCGCCGCATCAAGCAACAACCAGGAGAGACCCTCCAGAAGTACATCCAGCGCTTCAACAACACCCGCCTCAAGATCCCCAAGGTCACGGACGAGGCCATCATCTCCGCGTTCTCTGACGGCGTCCGCGACGTCAAGATGAAGGAAGAGCTCGCTATCCACGAGGAGCTCTGCACATCTCAGGAGCTGTTCAACCTGGCGACCAAGTGCGCAAGAGCTGAGGAGGGGTGCCTCTCCCTCCTCAAGCTGCCAGCTGCGGGCACAGAGGAGAAGAAAGCCAAAGCCAAGGACATGGAGCGCAAGGAAGCAGCAGTGCTAGCAGCGGAGCCCGACACCAAGCGGGGCAGAGATCAGCCCGAGTCATCCAAGAACAGCTGACCGTTCTGCGCCTTCCACAACCTGAACACCCACAACACCAGCGACTGTCAAGAGCTCAGAGCCATACGAGAAGGACGCTTCGGTTGACGCCCTGAGCGCAGCGACCGGGGCTACAGCCGTGGAGGAGGACGTGGAGGCGGACGTTGGGATGACCGTGGCGAATGGCCTCGTGAGGACCGCTGGTAGGACCATCCTCGCGAGGGCGCCTGGTGGGACCAGCCTCTTGAGGATCGCCCCCAAGGCAACACCGGTCTTCCCCCGCTGCTGCCACCAAGAAGGAACGACGACCACCATCAGGACGAGGGGGCTGGGGGCTTCTAGGAGCCGCGCGCAATCGCCTGCATCTTGGGCGGCGCCCAGGCACTCTCAGCGCATCTTCAAACAGTTCGCTCACGAGGTGAACGCGGTGCTCCCCAAGCTCGAGGCCACGCACCCGCTCAAGTGGTCCCAATGCGCCATCACTTTCAACTCGGCAGATCAGCTCAAGTGCGCGGCCACTGCCGGCGCCCTCCCGATGTTGTGTTCCCCAGTCATCAGCAATGTGCAGGTTACCAAGACCCTCATCGACGGCAGCGCAGGGCTCAATGTCCTGTCAGTCGACACGTTCGACAACCTCCAAGTGCCATACGAGCAGCTCCAGCCTACCAAACCTTTCTCAGGAGTGACCGACGGCTCCACCACACCGATAGGGCAAGTCCGCCTGCCTGTCACCTTCGGAGAACGCAAGAACTACCGCACCGAGCTCATCCACTTCGACGTCGCGCACATCCGCCTACCGTACAATGCCATCCTCGGGTATCCGGCCCTGGCCAAGTTCATGGCAGTCACCCACCACGGCTACAACGTTCTCAAGATGCCGGGAAGTGCAGGAATCATCACGGTCCCGTGTGAAAAGAGAGATGCGGTGTGCTCCCTTCAGTGCGCCTTCCAAGCTGCAGCAATCGACGACCCCGACAGCAGAAGTGAGGGCCCTCCGGAGGCCATCCCCAAGAAGAAGCAGTTGCGCCACGCAGGACCTCAGGAGGATGGCGACGCGGCAGGAGCCTCATCAGGATCAGTGCCCGTCCCAGGGGCGCCTCCCTCCATCGCGTAGGAAGGCGCGCCTGGCGCCCTCCTCGGACGGGGCTCGGGGGCTCTCTTCTGGAGGGCCTCAGACCTTGCCAACCTCACGAGGGAGGCGTTTGGGCACCACTTGGAGGCGTGCTTCGCGACACGTGTCTCTCAGGAGAGCACAGGGCAAGGAGTGCCCACCACTCAGGAGTTCATCACCAAGACCACTCAGGAACTGCAAGACGCAAGAGCCATGCGCGGCGACAGCCGCTCACGAGGTGCAGCTCCCCATCCCGGCGTGGATGCAGGGCTGTGTGTCTGCATCGACGTCCCCGGGCTCAACAGGGCCGCATCTCAGGAGCGCTTCTGGCCTTCGCGTGTGGGCCGCTGCGAGGGCCTGCCACACAGCTACGTTCGCATGCCCTTCGGCTTGCCGATCGTGGCGTCAACCTATCAGCGCAACATGCGGTGAGTCCTGGCAGCTCAGGAGGCCAGGTACCACGCCGTCCTGGAGGTAATGGAGACGGTGTTCAGGGAACCTCCCGAGCCCCCAGAGCCTCCCGAGGCTCAGGGCTCCAGTGGCTCAAGAGGAGTCATTTCTTCGGCGTATGCCTTCAGCTGCACCAACTCTACTTCATCTACAGAACCAAGTGACATCTTCCAAGCTCGTTTAGCTGGGAGCGCCCCTCGGGCTGCATTATTCCCAGGCCATGTGGGTCCGTCCCTGCGGCATGTATCCCTTTTGCTTATGTCTTTAGCTTACCTTGCTGGGGGCGCCCCTCGGGCTGCATCATCCCCAAGCCGCTCGGGCCGGACCCAGTGGCATGTATCTTCCTGCATTTACCCAAGTTGAGTTGCTTTCCATGCTTAACCTGCTTACGGTTATCGCCTGCTCGATCGCCACCTGCCACGGGTCCGTTCACCCTGTGCAATCCACTTGCGCGTTAAAAGGGGGGCTCCTGAGCATCGCGACTCACGAGCTCTTACTGCCTCTCCAGCCCTCACCCCCTGGCCTTGACAACGGCATCGCGACCTGGCATACCAGCGGCGGCTGAGCTCGCTCGAGGGTCGGGACCTGAGGACGTAGAGTGCTTGCACCTAACCGCCTTGCAGGAACTCACAGTCACCAAGACTCAAGACCAGGCGCAACCCGCCTTGAGGTAGGTCCTCGTGAGTCCCAGGCTGGCTCACGAGTGCCCAGATACACCTCGCAGCCCTGCCGTGCAAAGCACGTGTTAGGGCAGGGCTGTACACGCCCCGGGGGCTCCTCCCAGAGGGGGGCCCCATCCCACGCACAAGTGGAAGCACCATGCTCCGCGCTGGCCGTCGACACTGCTAAGGAGCGGCTATGCCCGTGCACAAGCGGAAGCACTATGCTCTGCGCTGGTGATAAACAACTGAGGGCGGCCCCACGGTCGTACCAACCTCAGGGAGCCCAGAGCTCAATGTCCAGCCTCACCGCAATGCCTCCCCTCGGGAGAGCCATGCGAGGGGGCTGCGCACGGGTCGCACCCGCTTGGGTCGCACCCAAGCGCACGCCACCCAACCAGGTCTCCCAGACCTGGGCGTCACGCGCCCCTCCCGAGGCCTCGGCGAGGGCAGGTATGGAAATTGTTTGCACGTCAAGGGGGACTCCTGAGCATCGCGACTCAGGAGCCTAACTGGTCACATAGCCCCTCACTCCTTGGTCCGTCCTGGTCTCCGGTCGGCCCAATGGCGGTTGAGGTATGCGCGGGGCCGGGCTCTGCCGACATAGAACATTAATCTATCCTCGCGAACTCTCCCTATAAGCTGTTTGAGCGTCAAGGGGGACTCCTGAGCATTGCGACTCAGGAGCCTAACTGGTCACATAGCCCCTCACTCCTTGGTCCGTCCTGGTCTCCGGTAGGCCCAATGGCGGTTGAGGTATGTGCGGGGTCGGGCTCTGCCGACGCAGAACGCAATGCAAATAGGAAGGAAATCGCAAAATCTCGAAGAAAATATTACAAACACATTGTTCTCATGATAACAAATGAAAAGTCTAAATGCCTCCACGAGGCCTAATGCATGTTGTAGGAACAAAACGGGGGAAAAGCCGCAGGTCACTCCCGGGCACCGCCATCACCTGCGGAAGGTGCTACTTCGCGAGCGACGCTGTCTTCCCCTTCACCACCAGCCGCAGGATCGGGGACATTGCCGGTCAGAGGAGAGGAGACAAAGCCGCGGAAATTCTTCAGCAAGGCCTCCACTTGACCTTGCACGGCTGCGGCAGCGGCCTCGTGTTGATCTTCGGCCACAGGCTCCAGCAGCTCGTCAAGACAAGCGTTGGGGTCGCGAAGGTGCAGGTGGCTGAAGATGCGGGTCAATGCAGCTGAAGACAGGACACGAGCTTCCGCCTCCGCCATGGGACCAACGCCATCGACGACTTCCTCGAGCGCCTCCACCAGGAGAGGAAGCAGCCGGGCGGGGCCGTCCTCATCAGTGGCCAGCGACTTCTCCAGGCCGTGCTCGTATAGCGTCTTCAGTGCCTCGCGAGATCTCTTCTCGAGGTCGGCAAAAGCCGCGCAGTCTTCGGTCAGGACTCGCGCCTTGGCGTCGAGATCGGCCTCCCTCGTCTTCACCTTCCGCTCCAACTCTTCCAACCGGTTGCGCTCAGTGGCCTACGCCCTCCCCAACTCCGCCAGCTCAGCATCATGGTTCTTGATGGCATCCTCCCGGGCCTTCATTTCCTCCTCCTTCGCTTGATGGCAGCGCGTTTCTTCGGCGTGCTTGTCGCGCAGGCTCTGCAACTCGTCCTCCAGCACCTGGCAGCGGTCACGGGCGGCCTTGGCGTCTTTCAACGCCGTCTCACGATCGGCTGCGGCGTTGGCGGCACTCTGCTTCTCCTTCTCAGAAGCCGCAGCGGCCTGGCCCAGCACGGCGCGGACATCCAACTCGGAGTGGAGCCAGCCTGAGGCCAGCTCCAGGCGCCCGGCCACAAGGCATGGGTCCGCGCTCAGGAGATCCACCTGCAGCTGGGTCATCTCCGAAAGAGCATGTTCCAGAGGAGAAGCAGGAGCAGAAGAACCAAGGAGCGGAGGTGCAGCAGTGGGAGGAAGCGACATCGTCACCAGGGCTTGGGAGATCGCGGGTTCTGGAGCAGCTGGGGCCTCATCAGCCGCGCCAGACGCCGGCACCTCAGGAGCCAGAGGGGCCATGGGGGCTAACTCCCCACGGCGATGCTCTTCTTGGCCTCGCGAGGGCGACCAGGTTGGGGAAGTGTGAGTGCTGCTGCCTCCCTTCTCCATGGAAGGAGGCGCGGCCGCCGTGTCCTCTTTCCTCTTCTTCGCCAAGGGCGTCGGCCTGGTCAACCAAGGGTGAACGTCAGGAAATAACAAGAACAAGCGAGGACAAGACGAAGCTCAAGGCACTTACCGATCCATCGCGACGTATTCCACCTTCCGCTTGGGGAGCTTGAAGCCCGAAAGTTGTGGAGCCCGGGAAGTAGGCGCGCGGATCCCGGGGGCAGAAGACAGCGCAGCAGGACGGCTGGAGGTAGCTTCAGGCGGCGTCAAGACAGGGCAGCATCCCGAGGGACCAGCGACGACCTGCTCCTCGTCGGGATGAGGGGCTGCTCCCTCTCCCCTTGGCGGGCATCGGCCTCGGCATCGTCAGTAAGGGCGCGGAGGATCTCGGCCTCGTTCAGAGGGGAAGTCTCCCCCACCTCTTCCAGAGTCTTCTCCGAGTCCACCTCCTCTTCCCCTTCCCCGCGGGACTCGTCAGAAGACACCTCCACCAGTTTCGGTGCCGCAGGGGCTCCTGGGAGCGCCGGCGGCACCAGCCCACGCGCGTCAAAGGTCGGCCTGGAGGCGACAAATTCCTCCTGATCCCTACGCTGGAACAGGGGAACGAAGGCGCTTGGTGGGTACTCCTGGTTGTCCCCAACTATGAGGCGCAGAACAGCGGCCAGTTCATCGTCAGGCAGGGCCCCCGGCCTCAGGCGGGCCTTGTTTCCCTCTTCTTCAAGCTCCCATAGGGGGGGCACGCGCACCTGGAGCAGGGCTACTCGCAGCGTCAAGAACTCCCTCAGGAGCATGACCCCCGTCACCTTGGCCGCCCTCGCATTGCCCGGCTTCAGGTCGGTCACCATCTGCCCCAACACTAACGATGCCCGCTCATCGACAAGCTCCGCCTTGGGCCACTCCTCGTTGGAAGAGGGCGCCACCATCGGCAACACCAGACGCGGATCGGCGCTCTTGGCGTCCATCATGACCCATTTGGACCGAATGTTGTCAGCCCTCTTCCCGGTGCTCGATATCGAGTTGGCCTTGCTGGCTGCGACGAAGTTAGCGCATCCGAAGATGTGACCCTCGCTGACACGAAGGAAGAAGAAATGGCGCAGTAGCGCCACGGACGGCATCACGCCCAGCTACGTCTCACAGTAGTAGGCGAAGATGGACAGCAGGAGGACAGAGTTGGGATGAAGATGCAACGCCTGCAGCCCGTAGTGGTCGAGGACTTCATAAAAGAAATCCGAGAAGGGAGGAACCAACCCGATAGCGACGCTACTCGAGAAGAAGAGGAGAAGGTGCTGTCCTCGGGCTCCGGCACGTCGGAGGCAAGCCGGAGCTCGGTCTCCCCCCACTCATTGCTCTCGCCCACCGTCAGCAGGCGCACGGAGGCGAGGCTCTTCTCCGTGACGGTGGGTGCCTCGAGGGCCGGCTCATACCAAGCCGGTGCTGAGGAAGTCTTGACCTTGCGCGGCACCATGGATGACGGATGCAGGATGAGATTGGAGCGGATCTGGAGGTAGCGGTGGCGAGGAGCAAGAAAGGGGATCTGGAGCAAGGCGAGGAAGAAGCAATGAAGGCAAGTGCTGCCCGCGCCAGTCTTTTGTCAGGTCAAGCGGTTGCCGAGGCAGCATGGGGAAGCGGAGACGCCCACGTCCAATCAACCGCCATGCGTCAACTGAGGACGCAGGCTTTTGGGGCCCGCCGTGCTCCGTACTTGGCCCTTGGCTTCACCGCGAAGCCAAGCCCGAGCGCACCTTGGGCCCGGGGGCTACTGTCGGCGTTCTGGGAACGCGGGTCCCCAGACTTGCCTGCCTGCGGCCCACAGCGTGGCTAAGTCAGCAGGTCGTACGGCCCATCTTCATCAACAAGGCATCCAAGACCCTCGCGAGGGGCCAAGCCTCACGAGGCGGACGACGCAAGACCTCCTCAGGAGTGGCCTAGTCAGGCAGGCTCGCGAGGAGCGGAGATATCAAGGTAGGGCGAACCTCATGAGGCTCTCGTGACGTGAGCCATGACGATCGACACAAGGCGGGCGCCAGCGCGCGCAGCGTCCTTGTTTCCTCTTTGGTGCTAAGCAGGCCAGCGCAGGCGAGGAGTACCGAGGCATCAAGCAAAGGTTGCTATATTGGTGCAACGAGACCAAGACCAGGAGGACGGCAAGACGGAGGTCATCGTGGAGCCCAAGATGGCGTCAGCACCAGAGCCTTTTGCAGGCGAAGACCGCTTTTGTCAGGATAGCTTGTACTAGCTGTCCCCCTTCAAATTTGCCCGCCGTTGTTGGCTCCCTTCCCGCTCAATATTTGGGAAGAGGACCAGGGCCTATATAAGTAGAACTAGCCACCACAGTAGGGGCATCGAGCAGTTCATCCAGCTCTCACCCGCTAAGTCACCAAGCACAAGAACACCTCAACCTCAGGAGGCTGTTCTTCCCTCTATATTGTTCATCATCAGCCCAAGAGGCAATCCACCACCACCACACTGGAGTAGGGTATTACACCACAACGGTGGCCCGAACCAGTATAAATCCCGTGTCTTTCTGTCTTGCGAGTTCGACGAGTTCGTCCGCAAGATCCTAGCGAGCTAGAGTGTAGATTGGTAGGAGGGAAAGACTTCGCGTGCACCCCAGTGTTCGAACCTTAAGGGTTTGCCGGAACCCCACATGCGACAACGATCGGCACCAGGCGGGCGCCAGCGCGCGCAGCGTCCTTGTTTCCTCTTTGGTGCTAAGAGGGCCAGCGCAGGCCAGGAGTACCGAGGCATCAGGCAAAGGTTGCTATATCGGTGCAACGAGACCAAGACCAGGAGGACGGCAAGACGGAGGTCATCGTGGAGCCCAAGACAGCGTCACCACCAGAGCCTTTTGCAGGCGAAGACCACTTTTGTCAGGATAGGTTGTACTAGCTGTCCCCCTTCAAATTTGCCCGCCGTTGTTGGCTCCCTTCCCGCTCAGTATTTGGGAAGAGGACCAGGGCCTATATAAGGGGAACTAGCCACCACCGTAGGGGCATCGAGCAGTTCATCCAGCTCTCACCCGCTAAGTCACCAAGCACAAGAACACCTCAACCTCAGGAGGCTGTTCTTCCCTCTGTACTGTTCATCATCATCCCAAGAGGCAATCCACCACCACCACACTGGAGTAGGGTATTACACCACAACGGTGGCCCGAACCAGTATAAACCCCGTGTCTCTTTGCGTTGCGAGTTCGTCAAGTTCGTCCATAAGATCTTAGCGAGCAAGGGTGCAGATCGGTAGGAGGGAAAGACTTCACGTGCACCCCAGTGTTTGAACCTTAAGGGTTTGCCGGAACCCCACATCCGACATTTAGCGCGCCAGGTAGGGGTGCGCCGGAGCTCCTCTCCACCAACCTGCACCCCGTGCCGCCGCACTTCGCCCCCATGGCAGGTGCCCCGCCATCCACCTCTGCGGCCGACACCAACAGCGGGGCGTCTGGGTACCGAGCCCTAGCCCCCGCCCTACGGCGAGCGCAGTGGCCAACCAAGTTCAAGCCGGAGATGCCGCCACGTTATGACGACGCGGCAAATCCGACGCCGTTCCTGCGGGCGTACGAGGAGGCTGTCCTCGAAGCCGGACGTGACGACAAGATTATGGCCAACTGGTTCCCCATGGCCCTCGTCGGCGGGCCGCGCGCCTGGCTGCTCAACCTCCCGGGATCGACGGTGGCCTCCTGGGGGAACTCCGCGACCTCTTCTCCGCTTGCTACGCGGTGCCGGCGCACCACGCAGTCGCGGCCCTACTGGGAGGCTCTCAAGCACCACCTTCAGACCGCCACGTCAAGCCGTTCCTCCATCAGATCGGGGCCGCATCCAAGCGCCCGGGGGCTCCGTCGGGTTGGGCCGCGCCAGAGGCCGACCTCACCTTCGGGTCAGAAGACCACCCCAACTCCACCGCCGACTCCGGAATGCTCCCGATGCTCTGCACGCCCACCATCTGCAACATGGCCGTTACCAAGACCTTCATCGACGGCGGTGTTGGCCTCAACTTGCTCTCCGTAGAAGCCTTCAGCCTTCTTCACGTGCCGCTTGAGCGGCTCGGCCTCAGCAAGCCCTTCTCGCGAGTGGGTGGTGGAGCTGCTCACTCTCTGGGGCAGATCCGCCTCCCTGTCACCTTCGGCACACACGACAACTACCGCACCGAGCTGGTGGACTTCGACATCGCCCGCATCGGCTTCCCGTACAACGCCATCCTCGGGTACCTGGATCTCGCTCAGTTCATGGCGGCGACTCACCCGGCCTACAACCTCATGAAGATGCTAGGGAGCAAGGGCGTCCTCACCATCAAGGGGGACACTAAGGAGGCCGTGACGGCACTCAGGCTCGCCTTCAAGACCGCGGCAGCAGCACTGCCCGCCGGCGCCGGTACCCCCGAGGCCAAGGAGGCCGGGTATACCAAGAAGAAGCAGATGTTCACCCAAGACAAGGCGGAAACCAAGCAGGTGCCGGTCAACGAGGAAGGGTCTTCAGGAGCCACCTTTACCATAGGAGCCGGCCTCGACCCGGAACAAGAAGAAGCCCTGGTGAGGTTCTTGCGCGCGAACAAGGAGATATTCGCGTGGGAGCCTAATCAGCTGGTAGGGGTCCCGAGGGAGGTGATCCAGCATCATCTAAGGGTGAGCCCCAATATACGCCCCGTGAAGCAGCGAGCAAGACGACAGTCCACTGAAAAGCAAGCCTTCATCGTCCAAGAGACTCGCAAGCTGGAGGCGGCGGGTGCCATCCGAGAAGTTCGATATCCCGAATGGCTGGCGAACCCCGTCGTAGTGCCGAAGAAAGGCGGAAAGGAACGGATGTGCATCGACTTCACCAACCTCAACAAAGCCTGCCCCCAAGATCCATTCCCACTCCCGCGCATCGACCAGATTGTCGACTCCACCGCCGAGTGTGACCTGCTGTGCTTCCCGGACGCGTTCTCAGGGTATCATCAGATCAAGATGGCGGTGGAAGATGTGGAGAAGACAGCCTTCCTGACACCATGTGGGGTGTACCGCTACACCTGCATGCCCTTCGGGCTGCGCAACGCGGGCGCGACCTTTCAGCGGTTGATGCACATCGCCCTGGGCGGCAGTTCGGGAGAAACACAGAGGCCTACGTCGATGACATAGTGGTAAAGCCTTGCGAGGCGAGGACATTGATTCAAGACTTGGAGGAGACCTTCGAGAGCCTGCGCCAAGTGAACTTGAGGCATAACCCGGAGAAGGAAGAGGACGCGGAGCGCGTGGCCCGGCAAGCCACGGCATACTGTATCCAAGACGGCGAGTTATACAGGAAACGACCGAACGATGTCACGCTGCGCTGCATCTCCAGCGATCTAGGAAGGGAGTTGCTGATTGACATACACGGTGGGCACTGCGGACACCACTCGTCGTCACAGATCCTCGTCGGAAAGGTATTTCGCAGTGGATTCTACTGGCCAACAGCACTCAACGACGCAGCCGAGCTGGTGAAGTCCTGCGAAGCTTGCCAATTCCAGGCCAAGCAAATCCATCAGCCTGCTCAGGGCCTCCAAACCATCCCGCTCACATGGCCGTTCGCGGTCTGGGGGCTGGACATCCTAGGCCCATTCCCTCGGGCGCCAGGGGGCTACCGCTATCTCTACGTCGCCATCGACAAGTTCACCAAGTGGGCGGAAGTGGATGCCGTCCGTACCATCCCAGCCGGCTCTGCTGTCAAGTTCATCAAAGGCCTCGTGAGCCGCTTCGGGGTCCCCAACCGCATCATCACAGATAACGGCTCGCAGTTTACTAGTAACCTCTTCAAAACCTACTGGGCTAATCTTGGAACGCAGATCTGCTACGCTTCGGTAGCGCACCCCAGGAGCAATGGCCAGGCCAAATGCGCCAACGCGGAGGTCCTGAGGGGCCTCAAGACCAGGACCTTCAAGAAGAAGCTGGAGGCCTGCGGCAGGGGCTAGCACGATGAGCTCCAGTCCGTGCTGTGGTCCATCCGCACCACCGCCACCAAGCCAACGGGCGAGACTCCATTCTTCCTCGTCTACGGAGCTGAAGCAGTCCTCCCTCACGAGGTCAAGCATCACTCCGCACGGGTCCTGGCGTTCGACGAAACACAGCAGGACGCCACGCGGGGGATGGATCTCGTGCTGGGGGAGGAACGCCATCACGAAGTTGCGTTAAGGGCGGCAAGGTACCAACAAGCGCTGCGGCGATACCACTTCCGCAACGTCCGCTCCAGGACGCTCGAGGTGGGCGACCTCGTCCTGAGGCGGGTCCTCTCCAGGGAAGGGCTGCATAAGCTTTCACCAATGTGGGAGGGCCCGTTCAAGGTCGTCCACATCTCCAGGCCTGGCGTCGTGCAACTGGAGACACAAGACGAGGTGCCTATCCAAAACGCCTGGAACACCCAGCACCTCCGGAAGTTCTACCCATGAAGCAAGGCCCAGAGCCTGTGAAGAAAGGCCCAGAGCCAGTGAAGAAGGCCCGGTGCCTGTGAAGAATCGCCGCCCGTGACACTCTCACGTAATGATGAGTTGGGGATGTACACGCCCCGGAGTCTCAGGAGCACCGGCCTCAGGCCCTGGGGCTCCCGCCCACGCCTAGTGGCAGCACTTAGCTCCGCGCTGGTGAGAAGACTTGAAGACTAGATTAGGTGCCGGACGCTGTCGGCGTTCTGGGAACGGGGGTCCCCAGACTTGCCTGCCTGCGGCCCACAGCATGGCCAAGCAGCAGGCCGTACGGCCCATCTTCGTCGACAAGGCACCCAAGACCCTCGCGAGGGGCCAAGCCTCGCGAGGCGGACGACGCGAGACCTCCAATGGAGTGGCCTAGTCAAGCAGGCTCACGAGGAGCAGAGATATCAAGGCGAGGCAAACCTCACGAGGCTCTCATGACGTGAGCCACGACGTACGGTACCAGGCGGGCGCCAGTGCGCGCAGCGTCCCTATTTCCTCTTTGGTGCTAAGGAGGCCAGCGCAGGCGAAGAGTACCGAGGCATCAGGAAAAGGTTGCCATATTGGTGCAACAAGACCAAGACCAGGAGGACGGTAAGGCGGAGGTCATCGTGGAGCCCAAGACGGCGTCACCCCAGAGCTTTTCGCAGGCGAAGACCGCTTTTGTCAGGATAGCTTGTACTAGCTGTCCCCCTTCAAATTTGCCCACCGTTGTTGGCTCCCTTACCGCTCGATATTTGGGAAGAGGACCAGGGCCTATATAAGTAGAGCTAGCCACCACAGTAGAGGCATCGAATCCTCACGCCACAAGTTCATACGCACAAGAACGCCTCAACCTCGGGAGGCTGTTCTTCCCTTGTACTATTCATCATCAGCCCAAGAGGCAATCCACCACCACCACACTAGAGTAGGGTATTACACCACAACGGTCGCCCGAACCAGTATAAACCTCGTGTCTTTCTGTGTTGCGAGTTCGTCGAGTTTGTCCGCAAGATCTTAGCGAGCTAGAGCGTAGATCGGTAGGAGGGAGAGACTTCGCGCGCACCCCAGTGTTCAAACCTTAAGGGTTTGCCGGAACCCCACATCTGACATTTGGCGCGCCAGGTAGGGGTGCGCCGTAATTTCCCTTCCATCAGTTCGTTGCTCCATCGCTCCGTCGTTTCCATGGCGGACGCTCGCCGAGCTTGAGCTGAGCGTCGGGCTGCCCTCTCCGCCCGCGTCGCTCAGACGGCTCCCGTAGGCGGGCCACCTCGTCGTTCTTCGTCTCCCGCCGCCAACGCTGCCACTGGCCCGGCGGGGAATGAGCAGCAGGCGTCCTCGCTCCATCCTTCGGTGCGGCAGGACAGCCGCACCGCTACTCCGTCGCTGACCCCTGCTGGTTCTTCGTCTCATGCGCACCGCGCTCCCATGGAGGCATGGGCCGCGCTCATCGCAGCGAACGAGCTCCTGCGTTAGCGCCCCGTCGACGACCTCTATGATAAGTGGCTCGACCGCGTCGCCGAGCTCGTCCGCGCCGCAGGGGGCTCTCCGGCGCCGTCCCACTCTCTGCCTCCCCCTCAACCAGCCGCGGGCGACGGGGCTCATGGAATGCCTCCACCACCTCAACCCCAAGGCGCGCGCCTCCGCGGTGTGATCCCCCGCGCCCGGCGCCCGCGCGTGAAGAAAGAAGCTGTCAAGAAATCCCGCGGCCGCGAGAAGCTGCACCGGCGCTCCCCGCGCCACCTCGTCAAGACCGCGTGCTGCCTGCAGTGACGCAGCACGGACCTTGCCAAGACCAAGCTCCACCTCAGAAGCGGGCCCCGGCGACCACGGCTGGCTGCCGCGCCTTCACCCCCGAACTGCGTAGCGTCGCTTGGCCAGGCAAGTTCAAGCCAGACCTGCCTCCTCGCTACGACGGCACCGCCGACCCCGCGGAGTTCCTGCAGCTCTATGAGCTGAGCATCGAAGCGGCCAACGGCGACGAAAAAGTCATGGCGAACTGGTTTCCCATGGCTCTAAACGATGGGGCCCGCTCCTGTCTCCTGAACCTGCAGCACGGCTCGATCTCCTCCTGGGACGAGATGCGCGACCGCTTCGTCGCCAACTTCCAGGGCACTCGCGACCGCCCACCGGTCGCGGGTGATCTACGCCGCATCAAGCAACAGCCAGGAGAGACCCTCCAGAAGTACATCCAGCGCTTCAACAACACCCGCCTCAAGATCCCCAAGGTCACGGACGAAGCCATCATCTCCGCGTTCTCGGACGGCGTCCGTGACGTCAAGATGAAGGAAGAGCTCGCTATCCATAAGGAGCTTTGCACATCTCAGGAGCTGTTCCACCTGGCAACCAAGTGCGCAAGAGCTGAGGAGGGGCGCCTCTCTCTCCTCGAGCTGCCAGCTGCAGGAGCGTAGGAGAAGAAGGCCAATGCCAAGGACGTGAAGCGCAAAGAGGCAGTAGTGCTCACAGCAGAGCCCGACACCAAGCGAGGCAGAGATCAGCCCGAGTCATCCAAGAACGGCCGACCGTTCTGCGCTTTCCACAACCTGAACACCCACAACACCAGCGACTGCCAAGAGCTCAGAGCCATACGGGAAGGGCGCTACGATCGATGCCCCGAGCGCAACGACCGGGGCTACGGCCGCGGAGGTGGACGTTGGGACGACCGTGGCCCGCGCCAGGAGTGGCGCGACCGGCCTCGTGAGGACCACTGGCAGGACCAACCTCGCGAGGGCGCCTGGAGGGACCCGCCTCGTGAGGATCGCCCCCAGGGCAACGCCGGTCTTCCCCCGCTGCCGCCACCAAGAAGGAACGACCACCACCACCAGGACAAGGGGGCTGGGGGGTTCAGGAGCCGCGTGCGATCGCCTACATCTTGGGCGGTGCCCAGGCCCCAGCCTCTCAGCGCATCTTCAAACAGTTCGCTCGCGAGGTGAACGCGGTGCTCCCCAAGCTCGAGGCTACGCGCCCGCTCAGGTGGTCCCAATGTGCCATCACCTTCAACTCGGCAGATCAACTCAAGTGCGCAGCCACCGCCGGCACCCTCCCTATGCTGTGCTCCCCAGTCATCAGCAATGTGCAAGTCACCAAGACTCTCATCGACGGCGGCGCAGGGCTCAACGTCCTGTCCGTCGACACGTTCGACAACCTCCAAGTGTCATATGAGCAGCTCCAGCCAACCAAGCCTTTCTCAGGAGTGACCGACGGTTCCACCACACCAATAGGGAAGGTCCGCCTGCCAGTCACCTTCGGGGAGCGCAAGAACTATCGCACCGAGCTCATCGACTTCGACGTCGCGCACATCCGCCTGCCGTATAATGCCATCCTCGGGTATCCAGCCCTAGCCAAGTTCATGGCGGTCACTCATCATGGCTACAACGTTCTCAAGATGTCAGGAAGTGGAGGAATCATCACAGTCCCGTGTGAGGAGATGGATGCGGTGTACTCCCTCGAGCGCGCCATTCAAGCTGCAGCAATCGACGACCCCGACAGCAGAAGTGAAGGCCCTCCGGAGGCCATTCCCAAGAAGAAGCAGCCGCGCCGCGCAGGACCTCAGGAGGATGGCACCGCGGCAGGAGCCTCATCAGGATCTGCGCCCATCCCAGGGGTGCCTCCCTCCATCGCATAGGAAAGCGCGCCCGGCGCCCTCCTCAGGCAGGGCTCGGGGGCTCCCTTATGGAGAGCCTCAGACCTTGCCAACCTCACGAGGGAGGCGCTTGGGCACCACTTGGAAGCGTGCCTCACGACACACCTTCCTCAGGAGAGCACAGGGCAAGGAGTGCCCACCACCCAGGAGTTCATCACCAAGACCACCCAGGAACTTCAAGAAGCAAGAGCCATGCGCGGCCACAGCCGCTCACAAGGCGCAGCTCCCCATCCAGGCGAGGATGTCGGGCTGCGTGTCTGTGTCGACGTCCCAGGGCTCAACGGGGCCGCATCTCAGGAGCGCTTCTGTCCATCGCGTGTGGGCCGCTGCGAGGGCCCACCACACAGCTACGTTTGCATGCCCTTCGGCTTGCCGAGCGTGGCGTCGGCCTATCAGCGCAATCTACGGCGTATCCTGACAGCTCAGGAGGCCAGGTACCACGCCGTCCTGGAGGAGATGGAGATGGTCTTCAGGGAACCTCCTGAACCTCCAGAGCCTCCCGAGGCTCAGGGTCCCGGTGGCTCATGAGGAGCCATTCCTTCAGCGCGCGGCTTCAGCTGCACCAACTCTACTTCGTCTACAGAACCAGGTGACATCTTCTAAGTTCATTTAAGCTGGGAGCGCCCCTCGGGCTGAATTATTCCTAGGCCACATGGGTCCGTCCCTGTGGCATGTATCCCTTTTGCTTAAGTCTTTAGCTTACCTTGCTGGGGGCGCCCCTCGGGCTGCATCATCCCCAAGCCGCTCGGGCCAGACCCAGTGGCATGTATCGTCCTCCATTTATCCAAGTTGATCTGCTCTTCATGCTTAACCTGCCAACGTCTATCACCTGCTCGAGCATCGCCTCCCCCGGGGCCTTCACACAGGCACGGCGCTGGTGCATGGGTCCGTCCCTGCCACACCGACAAATCTGAGTGGTCGAGCTCTGGCTCGCGGCACGCGCCACGCACGTCACCTCATCAGGCCCTCGGTGTCTTCACCTCACCCAGAGCAACCAGCGGCAGGCTAACAGCTGTAACGGCAAACCATGTTTCTTCTTGTGCCTGCTCACAAGGATCCCGAGGGAAGGATAGCTAGCGGCACTGCGAGTCTCTTTTCTCTCGTGCAATTCGCTTGCGCGTTAAAAGGGGGCTCCTGAGCATTGCGACACAGGAGCTCTTGCTGGCTCTCCAGCCCTCACCCCCTGGCCTTGACCACGGCATCGCGACCTGGCATACCAGCGGCGGCTGAGCTCGCTCGAGGGCCGGGACCTGAGGACGTAGAGCACTAACGAGAGCATGAGGGGAGGGGAACTCGTATGGGCCGACCTGGCTATGCCGCACGAGTTGGCGCACATCCCAAGCATGACATCAGGAATCGCCGCGAAGTCAGCAAGATAAGTTTCGCCCTAGGATCAGCTAAATATCTGGGCCTAATGGTCACTCACGCCATGCCGCGGCCCCGTTGCGGCCAAGTCATTTTCCTTTCTTGCCTTACCATGGCTGCTTGAGCGCTAAGGGGGACCTCCTGAGCATCGCGCCTCAGGGGCTCTTACTGGACTCGGGCCGCACCTCCTGGCCTTGACCACGGCACGCGACCTGGCATACCAGCGTCGGCTGTAGCCTGCCTGGACCTGTTAGCGTAGAGCAACAAGCCATCGCGAGGAAAGAAAGGGGGACCAAGCCTTAACGGGACATGCACTCACCAAGTTTTCATAACAAGGAAGATGAGCACCAAAGACATTACAGACCCTTACATGCCCCCACAGGGTGATTCATGATCCTTCGAAGGAAACAAAAGCTGATACTAAGGGGAATCCTATCTACACCCTTCCGTGGCAGACACCATCATCAACAGTGGGCCACGGGAGGCCGGCGCCAACCCTATCCAGATCAGCAGCGGCGACGGCCGGACACCGCAGCCCTACTCCGAGCGCGGTGAGAGCTCGGGGGCACGAAGTTGTCGTCGCTCATCTCCGGAGTCTCGTAAAGCTCAAGAGAGATGCCGGACTTCCAAGAGCTGCTGTTGCTGGAGTAGCCGCGATCGGAGCGCACGACGGCCTGGCGCTCCTCTCCAGGGCAGCATTCCAGGCGGCGGCCCTCGGCGTCGAAGACCTTGAAGAAGAGCGTGGAGGCGCCATCGTACTCTAAGTGGATCCCGAGGGCTCCCCTCGCACGGCAGACCCGCGCGATCTCGCCCCAGCCGCGAGTCATGAAGATCTTGCCGGTGGGGACAGCTTCGATCTCCGCTCCGGTCGCCGGAGCGCTCTAGTCGGCATGCTGCAGCCAGAGCTCGAGAGGCCCCCTCGGCGGCATCGCGTCGGAGAAGAACCACGGGAAGCGGATCCAGGAGCTTGGAGGCATCAGCGTCCACAGCACCAACTCATGCGAGGAGTCCGCGGCGTGGACCCCAGGGGCGACGGCACGTGACGCCGTGGCACGACGGCCCCAGACGCGGCACGGGCGGCGCTGCTCGTCGCTCCAACCTCCCGAGCCCTCGGCTCGGGCATACAAGGGTAGCGGGTACCCCGGAGGAGGCCGCTCGCACCAAGGCCTCGTCACCACCTGCATCGCCGCTTCATCATGGCGATGGATCGACCTCTTCTTCGGTGGAAGTGGCCCCGGATCGTTACGAGGAGCTTTTCCTTTCTCTTCGGCGGAAAACCTTCTGATGGGCGCCATTGATGTCAGCAGTGGAGCAAGGAAGAAGAAAGCAAGTGAGGAAGAGATGGGCAATGGAGGCTCCGCCCCCCTCCCCATTTATAGCAAGAGAAGGCCAACCGGCGTCTCCCACGATCGCAGGTAATGATGGTTTTCCTTGCATGTCGCAGGGACTTGTCAAGTCGTGCAGTTGCCGAGGCAGCGTAGGGAAGCGGAGACGCCCACGTCCAATCAACCGCCACGCGTCGACCGAGGCCGCAGGCTTTTGGGGCACGCGGTGCTCCGAACTTGACCCTTGGCTTCGCCGCGAAGCCAAGCCCGAGTGCACCTTGGGCCCGGGGGCTACTGTCGGCGTTCTGGGAACGGGGGTCCCCAGACTTGCCTGCCTACGGCCCACAGCGTGGCCAAGCAGCAGGCCGTACGGCCCATCTTCGTCAACAAGGCACCCAAGACCCTCGCGAGGGGCCAAGCCTCGCGAGGCAGACGACGCAAGACCTCCTCTGGAGTGGCCTAGTCAAGAAGGCTCACGAGGAGCGGAGATATCAAGGCGAGGCAAAACTCATGAGGCTCTCGTGACGTGAGCCACGACGAACGGTACCAGGCGGGTGCCAGGCGGGCGCCAGTGCGCGCAGCGTCCCTATTTCCTCTTTAGTGCTAAGGAGGCCAGCGCAGGCGAAGAGTACCGAGGCATCAGGCAAAGGTTGTCATATTGGTGCAACGAGACCAAGACCAGGAGGACGGTAAGGCGGAGGTCATCGTGGAGCCCAAGACAACGTCACCCCAGAGCTTTCCGCAGGCGAAGACGCTTTTGTCAGGATAGCTTGTACTAGCTGTCCCCCTTCAAATTTGCCCGCCGTTGTTGGCTCCCTTCCCGCTCGATATTTGGGAAGAGGACCAGGGCCTATATAAGTAGAGCTAGCCACCATAGTAGAGGCATCGAATCCTCATGCCACAAGTCCATACGCACAAGAACGCCTCAACCTCGGGAGGCTGTTCTTCCCTTGTATGTTCATCATCAGCCCAAGAGGCAATCCACCACCACCACACTAGAGTAGGGTATTACACCACAACGGTGGCCCGAACCAGTATAAACCTCGTGTCTTTCTGTGTTGCGAGTTCGTCGAGTTTGTCCGCAAGATCTTAGCGAGCTAGAGCGTAGATCGGTAGGAGGGAGGGACTTCGCGCGCACCCCAGTGTTCGAACCTTAAGGGTTTGCCGGAACCCCACATCCGACAGACGCGGCTTTTCATTTGCTTTCCGTAGTTGGCTCGCTTTTCCTTAATCGAAGTTGCTTTTGGTGTTCCTTGCTGATTTGATTCCCTCGCCTCTTACCGTATTTTCTGGCTCTGGTTGGCTCGTGTTCTCTCTCTCGCATACCTCGCGAAGGGGCTAGGCAGGTGCCCTCGCGAGCATTTTTCTCCTCTCTGTCTTCTCGCCAGCCACCCTCGTTCGAGCCCAAAAGCTGGCGCACCTCTCCTAGTCCGTGCCCCTCGGGTACCGCGATACAAACCGCCAGGTCAGGGCCAGGGTGGACGGCAAGTCTTTTAACGCACTTCCTAACGAGTTCGTGCGGTTCCTGAGCGAATGCATGCCACCAAGGCAAGATGGACACGAGGAAATAAGCGCCCCATAAGGAGGAGGGCATCCTGAACGCACCAGGTTAAGTTATCTTTGCGCAAAATAACAACACGGCACGGGAATAACACGCACGGTGCAATAACCAAGGAACCACAGTTCGATACACGCTCCTCTGGGCCCATACTGGTTTCATTTTTTGATGCAGGAAAAAAGAGCAAAACAAAGCGGCGTTGCGGGGATCCGCGGAGGCAGGCCCCTAGCAACGCCCCGAGCCTAGCCAGACCCTTCCTCGCGCTTCACGGAGGCGCGGCTGCGAGATGACCCGCTGCCGCCTTCGAAGCGGGCGCGGCGGCTGGTCGTAGCCACCACCGTTGGAGCTGTCGCCAGAGGAAGAGCCGCCGTAGCTGGAAGAGGCACGGTCGCCGCCGAGGGCAGGCTCGCCTTTGTCCTCGCCGCGACCGTCAACAAGGCCGAGAACCTCCTCACCGTCGTTCGTCTCGAGGCAGCACCCGGCGCGGCGACCATCTTCCCCAAACACCCTCACATAGAGGGTCGATCCACCATCGTACTTGAAGTGGAGGGTGCACCGCCTGCCCAGGCCGCGCACGCGGGCGAACATCTGCCAGCCGCGGGCCAGGGCTATGTTGCTCGCGGCGGAAGTCTCGACCGCGACCCAAGAGGCCTTGCTGCAGCAACCATCCGCCTACAACCAGAGTCCACCTGGACCAGGGGCTGGCAGCTCGTCGACGAAGAAGCGCGGAAGCTGGAGCCAGCTTTCGGCAGGGTTCTCCGACCAGACGACGAACTCCAGCGACACCTCTGCTGAATGGAAGCGCGGACGGGGAGGCCGCGCCACCATAGCGCGCCTCCCCTCGTCAATTGGATCGCCATGGCTAGGACGACCCCCTCTGCGTGCCACGGCACCGCCTTAACAGTGGGCCACGTCGGGGGACGCGACGTGCTTGCGCGGGCGGCCGCGCCCGCGCTTGGGCGCCGGGGAGCCGGGTCCCTCGCGAGGGGCCTTTCCCTTCTCGGCGGCAGAGAACTTCCTTCGCGGCGCCATTGCTGGCACTGCGAGCAATGGAGCGAGGAAGAAGAAGCAAGCAAGCAAGGAAGAGATGGGCGACGGGGGCTCCGCCCCCCCCCCCATTTATAGCAAGAGAAGGCCAATCGACGCCTCCCACGATCGCAGGTAATGATAGTTTTCCTTGCATGTCGCAGGGACTTGTCAAGTCGAGCACTTGCCGAGGTAGCATGGGGAAGTGGAGACGCCCACGTCCAGTCAACCGCCACGCGTCAACCAAGGCCGCAGGCTTTTGGGGCCCGCGGTGCTCCGTACTTGACCCTTGGCTTCGCCGCGGAGCCAAGCCCGAGCGCACCTTGGGCCCGGGGCCTACTGTCGGCGTCCTAGGAATGGGGGTCCCCAGACTTGCCTGCCTGCGGCCCACGGCGTGGCTAAGCCAGCAGGCCGTACGGCCCATCTTCATCAACAAGGCATCCAAGACCCTCGCGAGGGGCCAAGCCTCGCGAGGCGAACGACGCAAGACCTCCTCAGGAGTGGCCTAGTCAGGCAGGCTCACGAGGAGCGGAGATATGAAGGCAGGGCAAACCTCACGAGGTTCTCATGACGTGAGCCATGACGATCGACACCAGGCAGGCGCCAGGAGGGCGCAGCGTCCTTGTTTCCTCTTTGGTGCTAAGAGGGCCAGCGCAGGCAAGGAGTACCGAGGCATCAGGCAAAGGTTGCTATATCGGTGCAACGATACCAAGACCAGGAGGACGGCAAGACGGAGGTCATCGTGGAGCCCAAGACGGCGTCACCACCAGAGCCTTTTGCAGGCGAAGACCACTTTTGCCAGGATAGCTTGTACTAGCTGCCCCCTTCAAATTAGCCCGCCGTTGTTGGCTCCCTTCCCGCTCAGTATTTGGGAAGAGGACCAGGGCATGTATAAGGGGAACTAGCCACCACCGTAGGGGCATCGAGCAGTTCATCCAGCTCTCACCCGCTAAGTCACCAAGCACAAGAACACCTCAACCTCAGGAGGCTGTTCTTCCCTCTGTATTGTTCATCATCAGCCCAAGAGGCAATCCACCACCACCATACTGGAGTAGGGTATTACACCACAACGGTGGCCCGAACCAGTATAAACCCCGTGTCTCTTTGCGTTGCGATTTCGTCGAGTTCGTCTGTAAGATCTTAGCGAGCTAGGGCGCAGATCGGTAGGAGGGAAAGACTTCGCGCGCACCCCAGTGTTCGAACCTTAACGGTTTGCCGGAACCCCACATCCGACAGAAACTTAGCATAGAAGAAACATCGAGCTAGCACAACGCATGCGGGCACATTGCTCGCCCAAGGCTATGATCCATATACTTGTGTGCCCAACAGAGCACACTATTCACAGTAAAGAATATTGTTCTGTTTATCCTAGTAGATCAGTGGCGGCAAGCGTCACAAGAAATAGATGATGATCAGATGATTGTTTATCCTAGTTAATTATGCATGTAATAGTTTACTTTGGTGGGTGGAAATGTCATGTGTGTACTAGCCACCTATGTAATTGGTTGTTTCTGTTGCGTTGCCTAATCGGAAACAGTTCATCCGAGTGAACCGTATGCCATATATCGCACACACCTTGATCTGGCTGACCATTTCTTTTGTGTTGCCTAATAAAAAACAGTTCATTCGAGTGAACTGTATGCCGTATATTGCACACACCTTCATCTGGCTGCCCGTTTTTGTTCTTCCATCTCATCACAAATAGTTTATCCGAGGGAATTGTATGTCGTCAATCGCACACGCCTTGATCTGGCTCCCCATTTCTGTTCTTCTGCCTCATCGCAAACAGTTCACTGAACTGAACCGTATGCCCCGCATCGCACATGCAACTAAAATCTGAACCATGTTTGAAGTATCCTTCATCGCAAACGTTTTGCATCTTTTTTGATGGGGTTTTTACATCACCGTTTGCGATTAATGCATCTCACATAGTTTCTTCGAAGGGTCTCTGATCGTAGTGTCGCGTTAGCAGCATCCTAAAGTAGTGCTTAGTTGTGACGTTGACAGGAAAAGCACACCACTCAAAATGTATTCATCTCTGTTTTAAGCAATGAGCCCCGACACCTTTGCAAATCCATGCTTCCCTCTACGAAGGGCTTATCTTTTACTTTTTCTGTTTTTTTTTGTTGAGTCAATTTCTTATTCCAACCTATTCTTTAGTTGGCAAGCATCAGGTGTTGGGGAAAGATCCAGGCACATATGGCTATTCAAATATATTTGATCATGAACTATTATTGTTGACAATTATCTCTATGATAAATGAGTTGGGAGGCGAAACATTAAGCCCCTATCTTTCTCTCTGTTCGATGGATGCTATTTGTTCTAAAAATATGCTTTGAGTACTAGCGATCATAGAAGACTATATGATAATTGAGTATGAGTAGCTTTTACTTAGACTTTGTTGAAAATAAGGTGCATTGAAATTGTATGGTGACTAAGAACATAGCTTGTTAAGTTTTCAGATAATATATTGTTTAAACCATAACATGTGAATTGATTGCTACTTGATCATGACGAGTTTTATGAGAGAGAGTTGTTGTTTATGATTCTAGGAAAAGTTATTGAAATTATCATTAATCAAACTTATGCACTATGCTAGCATTCACACTTCATAACTTATTTGTTTTATCAATTACCTACTCGAGGGCGAGAAGGAATTAAGCTTGGGGATGCTGATACGTCTTCAACGTATCTATAATTTATGAAGTATTCATGTCATGTTTATAACAATTTTATATGGTTTTGATATGATTTGAATAGAACTAACCCGGACTGACGCTATTTTCAGCAGAACTACAATGGTGTTGTTTTTTGTGCAGAAATAAAAGTTCTCGGAATGGGCTAAAAATTTACGGTGATTTTTTATGGACCAAAAGAGACCCATGGAGCACCGAAGATGGACCAGGGAGTGGTAGAGGGAGCCACAAGCCTGGGGCGCCCCCCAGGGCACGCCCCCCGAGCTTGTGGGACCCTCAGTCACCCCTCGGACGTGAAACCGACGCTGAAAGATCCTATATATTGAGAAACCTCCGAAACTTAACCTAGATGAGTTGTTCCGCCACCGCAACCCTCTATACCGAAGTTATCTCCATTGGAGCCCTCTTCCGGCACCCTGCCGGAGGGGGAAATTATCACCGGAGGCCATCTTCATCATCCCGGCGGTCTCCATGACGAGGAGGGAGTACTTCACCCTCGAGGATGAGGGTATGCACCAGTAGCTATGTGTTTGATCTCTCCCTCTTTCTCTCTCTCTCTCTCTCTCTCTCTCTCTCGTGTTCTTGATCCGACACGATCTTGATGTAACCATGGGCTTTGTTAATATAGCTGGATCATATGGTGTTTCTCCCTCTCTATCTTGTTATGATGAATTGAGTTTTTACCTTTGAGGTTTCACTAGTATACGATTGAATACTTTTTGGATTTGAGAACACTAGTTGTATGCCTTGCATGTGGATACTCGTGGTGACAATGGGGTGTTATATTGATTCACTTGATATATGTTTTGGTATTCAACTTGCAGATTATCGTGACATTAGGGTAATCTATGCATAGGGGTCGATACACATTTTAGTCCTACATTCTCTGGTAGAAACTTTGGGGCACTCTTTGAGGTTCTTTGTGTTGGATTGAATATTATGAATCTGGGATTGTTTGATGCATATCGAATAATCAACTCACGGATACTTGTGGTGACATTGGAGCATATAGGTGACATTAGAGTTGGTTGATGCGTATCATATGGTGTTATTTTAGTACAAACTCTAGGGTTGTTTGTGACACTTATAGGGATGGCTCAATAGATTGATCGGAAAAGATAACTTTAAGGTGGTTTCATACCTACAACAATTTTATCTTATGTTCTCTGCTAGATAAGAACTTTGGAGTGACTCTTTGTCGCACGTTGAGGGATTGTTATATGATTTAATTATATTAGCACTGTTGAGATATTGTACTAGTGAAAATATGAACCCTAGGCCTTGTTTCTAAGCATTGCAATACTATTTGTGCTCCATTTTATCACTTGATACCTTACTATTTTTATATTTTCATATTACAAAAACCTATATCTATTATCCATACTACACTTGTATCACCATCTCTTCGCCGAACTAGTGCACCTGTATAATTTTCCATTGTATTGGGTGTGTTGGGGACACAAGAGATTTCTTGTATTTGATTGCAGGGTTATTTGAGAGAGACCATCTTCATCCTACGCCTCCCACAGATTGATAAACCTTAGGTCATCCACTTGAGGAAAATTGGTTGTTGTCCTACAAAACTCTGCACTTGGAGGCCCAACAACGTCTACAAGAATAAAAGTTACGTAGTTGACATCACCTGCGTGCAGCTCCATGAAGACTGCACAGTCCACTCCTCCCCCACTATGTCCCCTTCGCCCACCGGCCACTGCTCCACAAGAGCAGCGGTGGGTGCTAGTCCCCGCTCCACCGACTCGGACAAGCACACCAAAATCAGAGGCGTGCGCCGCCCGCCGCAAGAGGTAGCGGGCAAGGGAGAGGGACCCAGTAGAGCAATCCGTGTGCCGTCGCCGTAGGCTGCCGGCGGTGCCGACGAGAATGATCGGCTCCTTGCTTGGGTCAATGATACGTCTCCAACGTATCTATAATTTATGAAATATTCATGCCATGTTTACAACAATTTTATGTGGTTTTGGTATGATTTGAATGGAACTAACTGAAAGTGTGTTATATCAACTAGAGGGGGGTGAATAGGAGATTTTTACAAATTCTTCACTGAGGAAATACTACTTGAGGAATTTGCTAAGTGACGAACTACAAGCAGCGGAATAAGTACTCAGGTGCATGCATAACAAGACAGTAGCATAGTCATCATGATGAAATGAAACATACACAGAGCACAGGTAGCATGTAAACAGGATAAGCATGCAGAATACAAGACGACTGAAGAAATAGGATTGGGGAAATTGAGAAAGTCTTCAGTCAAAGTCTTCAAACAGTAACGATCAATTTCATCAACACATAAGCAAGGAAATGAAAGGGCTGAGGAAATAGAACCGGTAGCTCGGTGAAGACAGTGATTTGGTAGACTAGTTCCAACTGTTGTGACAGTTGTACGTCTGGTTGGAGCGGCTTGGTATTTAAACCAAAGGACACACAGTCCTTACTGTATTCTTCTTGAGCTAAGGTCACACAGACCTTGCCCAATCACTCGTGGTAAGTCTTCAGGTGACTTCCAAACCTTCACAGACTTGGTCACTCAGGGATCCACAATTCATCTTGGATGCTCTAGACCTTGATGCCTAACCGTTTGGAAGATGCACAGTCTTCAAAGGTAACAAGTGTCGATTCCACACAGGAACAATCTCTTCAGTGATGCTCGATCACTTTGGGTTTTAGGTGTTTGGGTTTTGGGTTTTTCCTCACTGATGATTTTCTCTCAAAGTCCTTGGAGGATGGGATGCTCGAAATGACAAGTGATAGTTTCTCTCGGAGCAGCCAACCAGCTATTGGTAGAAGGGGGTGTCTATTTATAGTCGGGGAACAACCCAACATGATAAGACCTAAATGCCCCTAATGATATGACAGTTATGTGGATAAGATATTTGGGACAGCTGGCGCGAAGCACAGCAATGGTCGGAAATTTGAGCTCTCAAATTCCTCAAGGCTATCATGTTCCTCACTGTAGGCAATTAGCACTGGCGAATTCCTAACTCCCCAGTCAGAATTAATTCCTCAGAGACCAGAAGATCTTCGTCTTTGTCACTGAAGAAATTGACTTAACTGTATGAGATCTCCAAAGGCTTCACTCGAAGGATTGGGTATGTGTAGGCTTTGAGATGAGCATCACTTGGAAATTTTTCCTTATTATTACCTCGACCCCCTTTAACAGTACGGTGTTTCCTATGACTCAAAGAAAGTAAAATGAAACTATGAAAACAAAAGTCTTCACGCTTCATAGTCCTCGCATCAATATCAATATCTTCAAGGTCACTCCAATTTTCTCATTTTCAAAGTCTTCAAGAAAACCAAAGGCTTCAAATGAAGACATTCATTTTTGGGGGTTGACTTTGTTCGGAAATATCAAACTCCTCAAAGACTTATAGAACCTGAGTACACTCATAAACACAAGTCCCATAACCTATAAGTCTTCAGTACACCAAAATCACTAAGGGGCACTAGATGCATTTACACTAACCCGGACTGACGATGTTTTCAGCAGAACTACCGTGGTGTTGTTTTTTGTGCAAAAATAAAAGTTCTCGGAATTGGACGAAAATTTTTGATGATTTTTTTGGAAGACAAGAAAATACTGGAGCAAAGAACCACTAGAGGGGGGGCCCTTGCTGCCCACAAGACACCAGGGCGCGCAACCCCCTGGCGTGCCCTGGTGGGTGGTGGGCCCCCTGAGGCCCATCTTCGCATGAAACCGATGCCAAAAAATGCTATAAATACAGAAACCCCCAGAAATAACCCTAGATCAGAAGTTCCGCCGCCGCAAGCCTCTATAGCCACGAAAAACCAATCTGGACCCTGTTCCGGCACCCTGCCGGAGAGAAAAATCATCACCGAAGGCCATCTTCATCATCCCGGCAGCCACAATGTCACCTTGAGTGCCAAAACACACATCAATTTGGCACGATATTGATTCATTTGATGTGTGTTTTGGCACTCAAGGTGACATTGGGGTAATCTATGCATAGGGGCTGATGCACGTTTCTCGTCTTTGTTACTCCGGTAGAAATCTTGGGGCACTCTTTGAGGTTCTTCGTGTTGGATTGAGTATTATGAATCTGAAATTGTTCGATGCATATCATATAATTGTTGGGGAACGTAGTAATTTCAAAAAAATTCCTACGCACACGCAAGATCATGGTGATGCATAGCAACGAGAGGGGAGAGTGTTGTCCACGTACCCTCGTAGACCGACAGCGGAAGCGTTATCACAACGCGGTTGATGTAGTCGTACGTCTTCACGATCCGACCGATCAAGTACCGAACGTACGGCACCTCCGAGTTCTACACACGTTCAGCTCGATGACGTCCGTCGAACTCTGATCCAGCCGAGTATTGAGGGAGAGTTTCGTCAGCACGACGGCGTGGTGACAATGATGATGTTCCACCGACGCAGGGTTTCGCCTAAGCTCCGCAACGGTATTATCGAGGTGTAATATGGTGGAGGGGGGCACCGCACACGACTAAGAGATCTCAAGGATCAATTGTTGTGTCTCTGGGGTGCCCCCCTGCCCCCGTATATAAAGGAACAAGGGGGAGGCAGCCGGCCAAGGGGAGAGGCGCGCCATAGGGGGGAGTCCTACTCCCACCGGGAGTAGGACTCCTCCTTTCCTTGTGGGAGTAGGAGAAGCGAAGGGGGAAGGAGAAAGAAGGAAGGGTGCGCCCCCCTTCCCTAGTCCAATTCGGACCAGACCATGGAGAGGGGTGCGGCCACCTTTTGAGGCCTTTCTCTCCTTTCCCATATGGCCCATTAAGGCCCAATACGAATTCCCGTAACTCTCCGGTACTCCGAAAAATACCCGAATCACTCGGAACCTTTCCGAAGTCCGAATATAGTCGTCCAATATATCGATTTTTACGTCTCGACCATTTCGAGACTCCTCGTCATATCGCCGATCTCATCCGGGACTCCGAACTCCTTCGGTACATCAAAACTCAATAAAACTGTCATCGTAACGTTAAGCGTGCGGACCCTACGGGTTCGAGAACTATGTAGACATGACCGAGATACTTCTCCGGTCAATAACCAATAGCGGGACCTGGATGCCCATATTGGCTCCCACATATTCTACAAAGATGTTTATCAGTCAGACCGCATAACAACATACGTTGTTCCCTTTGTCACCGGTATGTTACTTGCCCGAGATTTGATCGTCGGTATCTCGATACCTAGTTCAATCTCGTTACCGGCAAGTCTCTTTACTCTTTCCGTAACACATCATCCCGCAACTAACTCATTAGTCACAATGCTTGCAAGGCTTATAGTGATGTGCATTACCGAGTGGGCCCAGAGATACCTCTCCGACAATTGGAGTGACAAATCCTAATCTCGAAATACGCCAACCCAACAAGTACCTTTGGAAACACCTGTAGAGCACCTTTATAATCACCCATTTACGTTGTGACGTTTGGTAGCACACAAAGTGTTCCTCCGGTAAACGGGAGTTGCATAATCTCATAGTCATAGGAACATATATAAGTCATGAAGAAAGCAATAGCAACATACTAAACGATCGGGTGCTAAGGTAACGGAATGGGTCAATTCAATCACGTCATTCTCCTAATGAGGTGATCCCGTTAATCAAATGACAACTCATGTCTATGGCTAGGAAACATAACCATCTTTGATTAACGAGCTAGTCAAGTAGAGGCATACTAGTGACACTCTGTTTGTCTATGTATTCACACATGTATTATGTTTTCGGTTAATACAATTCTAGCATGAATAATAAACATTTATCATGATATAAGGAAATATATAATACTTTATTATTGCCTCTAGGGCATATTTCCTTCAGTCTCCCACTTGCACTAGAGTCAATAATCTAGTTCACATCGCCATGTGATTTAACATCAATAATTCACATCACCATGTGATTAACACCCATAGTTCACATTGTCATGTGACCAACACCCAAAGGGTTTACTAGAGTCAATAATCTAGTTCACATCGCTATGTGATTAACACCCAAAGAGTACTAAGGTGTGATCATGTTTTGATTGTGAGATAATTTTAGTCAACGGGTCTGTCACATTCAGATCCGTAAGTATTTTGCAAATTTCTATGTCTACAATGCTCTGCACGGAGCTACTCTAGCTAATTGCTCCCACTTTCAATATGTATCTAGACCGAGACTTAGAGTCATCTAGATTAGTGTCAAAACTTGCATCGACGTAACCCTTTACGACGAACCTTTTGTCACTTCCATAATCGAGAAACATATCCTTATTCCACTAAGGATAATTTTGACCGCTGTCCAGTGATCTACTCCTAGATCACTATTGTACTCCCTTGCCAAAATCAGTGTAGGGTATACAATAGATCTGGTACACAGCATGGCATACTTTATAGAACCTATGGCCAAGGCATAGGGAATGACTTTCATTCTCTTTCTATCTTCTGCCGTGGTCGGGCTTTGAGTCTTACTCAATTTCACACCTTGTAACACAGGCAAGAACTCTTTCTTTGACTGTTCCATTTTGAACTACTTCAAAATCTTGTTAAGGTATGTACTCATTGAAAAAACTTATCAAGCGTCTTGATCTATCTCTATAGATCTTGATGCTCAATATGTAAGCAGCTTCACCGAGGTCTTTCTTTGAAAAACTCCTTTCAAACACTCCTTTATGCTTTGCAGAATAATTCTACATTATTTCCGATCAACAATATGTCATTCACATATACTTATCAGAAATGTTGTAGTGCTCCCACTCACTTTCTTGTAAATACAGGCTTCACCGCAAGTCTGTATAAAACTATATGCTTTGATCAACTTATCAAAGCGTATATTCCAACTCCGAGATGCTTGCACCAGTCCATAGATGGATCGCTGGAGCTTGCATATTTTGTTAGCACCTTTAGGATTGACAAAACCTTCTGGTTGCATCATATACAACTCTTCTTTAATAAATCCATTAAGGAATGCAGTTTTGTTTATCCATTTGCCAGATTTCATAAAATGCGGCAATTGCTAACATGATTCGGACAGACTTAAGCATAGATACGAGTGAGAAACTCTCATCGTAGTCAACATCTTGAACTTGTCGAAAACCTTTTTGCGACAATTCTAGCTTTGTAGATAGTAACACTACTATCAGCGTCCGTCTTCCTCTTGAAGATCCATTTAATTCTCAATGGCTCGCCGATCATTGGGCAAGTCAATCAAAGTCCATACTTTGTTCTCATACATGGATCTCATCTCAGATTTCATGGCCTCAAGCCATTTTGCGGAATCTGGGCTCACCATCGCTTCTTCATAGTTCGTAGGTTCGTCATGGTCTAGTAACATAACCTCCAGAACAGGATTACCGTACCACTCTGGTGCGGATCTTACTCTGGTTGACCTACGAGGTTCAGTAACAACTTGATCTGAAGTTTCATGATCATCATCATTAACTTCCTCACTAATTGGTGTAGGTGTCTCAGAAACTAGTTTCTGTGATGAACTACTTTCCAATAAGGGAGCAGGTATAGTTACCTCATCAAGTTCTACTTTCCTCCCACTCACTTCTTTCGAGAGAAACTCCTTCTCTAGAAAGGATCCATACTAAGCAACGAATGTCTTGCCTTCGGATCTGTGATAGAAGGTGTACCCAACTGTCTCCTTTGGGTATCCTATGAAGACACATTTCTCCGATTTGGGTTTGAGCTTATCAGGATGAAAACTTTTTCACATAAGCATCGCAACCCCAAAATTTTAAGAAACGACAACTTTGGTTTCTTGCTAAACCTCAGTTCATAAGGCGTCGTCTCAACGGATTTTGATGGTGCCCTATTTAACGTGAATGCAGCTGTCTCTAATGCATAACCCCAAAACAATAGTGGTAAATTGGTAAGAGACATCATAGATTGCACTATATCCAATAAAGTACGGTTATGACGTTCGGACACACCATTACACTGTGGTGTTCCAGGTGGCGTGAGTAGTGAAACTATTTCACATTGTTTTAACTGAAGGCCAAATTCGTAACTCAAATACTCTTCTCCACGATCAGATCGTAGAAACTTTATTTTCTTGTTATGATGATTTTCCGCTTCACTCTGAAATTATATGAACTTTTCAAATGTTTCAAACTTCTGTTTCATTAAGTAGATATACCCATATCTGCTCAAATCATTTGTGAAGGTCAGAAAATAATGATACCTTCTACGAGCCTCAATATTCATCGGACCACATACATCTGTATGTATGACTTCCAACAAATCTGTTGCTCTCTCCATAGTTCCGGAGAACGGCGTTTTAGTCATCTTGCCCATGAGGCACGGTTCGCAAGCATCAAGTGATTCCAAAATCCCATCAGTATGGAGTTTCTTCATGCGCTTTACACCAATATGACCAAAACGGCAGTGCCACAAATAATTTGCACTATCATTATTAACTTTGCATCTTTTGGCTTCAGTATTATGATTATGTGTATCACTACGATCGAGATCCAACAAACCATTTTCGTTGGTGTGTATGACCATAGAAGGTTTTTATTCATGTAAACAGAACAACAATTGTTCTCTAACTTAAATGAATAACCGTATTGCAATAAACATGATCAAATCATATTCATGCTCAACGCAAACACCAAATAACACTTATTTAGTTTCAAAACTAATCCCGAAAGTATAGGGAGTGTGCGATGATGATCATATCAATCTTGGAACTACTTCCAACACACATCGTCACCTCTCCTTTTACTAGTCTCTGTTTATTCTGCAACTCCCGTTCCGAGTTACTACTCTTTAGCAACTGAACCAGTATCAAATACTGAGGGGTTGCTATAAACACTAGTAAGTACACATCAATAACATGTATATCCAATATACCTTTGTTCACTTTGCCATCCTTCTTATCCACCAAATACTTGGGGTAGTTCCGCTTCCAGTGACCTGTCCCTTTGCAGTAGAAGCACTTAGTCTCAGGCTTAGGACCAGACTTAGGCTTCTTCACTTGAGCAGCAACTTGCTTGCCATTCTTCTTGAAGTCCCCCTTCTATCCCTTTGCCCTTTTCTTGAAACTAGTGGTCTTGTTAACCATCAACACTTGATGCTCTTTCTTGATTTCTACCTTCGTCGATTTCAGCATCACGAAAAGCTCGGGAATTACTTTCGTCATCCCTTGCATACTATAGTTCATCACGAAGTTCTACTAACTTGGTGATGGTGACTAGAGAATTCTGTCAATCACTATTTTATCTGGAAGATTAACTCCCACTTGATTCAAGCGATTGTAGTACCCAGACAATCTGAGCACATGCTCACTAGTTGAGCGATTCTCCTCCATCTTTTAGCTATAGAACTTGTTGGAGACTTCATATCTCTCAACTCGGGTATTTTTCTTGAAATATTAACTTCAACTCCTGGAACATCTCATATGGTCCATGACGTTCAAAACGTCTTTGAAGTCCCGATTCTAAGCCGTTAAGCATGGTGCACTAAACTATCAAGTAGTCATCATATTGAGCTAGCCAAACGTTCATAACGTCTGCATCTGCTCCTGCAATAGGTCTGTCACCTAGCGGTGCATCAAGGACATAATTTTTCTGTGCAGCAATGAGGATAATCCTCAGATCACGGATCCAATCCGCATCTTTGCTACTAACATCTTTCAACATAATTTTTCTCTAGGAACATATCAAAAATAAACACAGGGAAGCAACAACGCGAGCTATTGATCTACAACATAATTTGCAAAATACTATCAGGACTAAGTTCATGATAAATTTAAGTTCAATTAATCATATTACTTAAGAACTCCCACTTAGATAGACATCCCTCTAATCCTCTAAGTGATCACGTGATCCATATCAACTAAACCATGTCCGATCATCACGTGAGATGGAGTAGTTTCAATGGTGAACATCACTATGTTGATCATATCTACTATATGATTCACGCTCGACCTTTCGGTCTCCGTGTTCCGAGGCCATATCTGTTATATGCTAGGCTCGTCAAGTTTAACCTGAGTATTCCGCGTGTGCAACTGTTTTGCACCCGTTGTATTTGAACGTAGAGCCTATCACACCCGATCATCACGTGGTGTCTCAGCACGAAGAACTTTTGCAACGGTGCATACTCAGGGAGAACACTTATACTTTGATAATTTAGTGAAGGATCATCTTATAATGCTACCGTCAAACAAAGCAAGATAAGATGCATAAAGGATTAACATCACATGCAATCAATATAAGTGATATGATATGGCCATCATCATCTTGTGCTTGTGATCTCCATCTCCGAAGCACCGTGCTTGTGATCTCCATCTCCGAAGCACCGTCATGATCACCATCGTCACCGGCGCGACACCTTGATCGCCATCGTAGCATCGTTGTCGTCTCGTCAATCTTATGCTTCTACGACTATCGCTACCGCTTAGTGATAAAGTAAAGCATTACATGGCGATTGCATTGCATACAATAAAACGACAAAGATATGGCTCCTGCCAGTTGCCGATAACTCGGTTACAAAACATGATCATCTCATACAACAAATTATATCACATCATGTCTTGACCATATCACATCACAACATGCCCTGCAAAAACAAGTTAGACGTCCCCTACTTTGTTGTTGCAAGTTTTACGTGGCTGCTACGGGCTTAGCAAGAACCGTTCTTACCTACGCATCAAAACCACAACGATAGTTTGTCAAGTTGGTGTTGTTTTAACCTTTGCAAGGACCGGGCGTAGCCACACTCTGTTCAACTAAAGTGAGAGAGACAGACACCCGCCAGTCACCTTTAAGCAACGAGTGCTCACAACGGTGAAACCAGTCTCGCGTAAGCGTACGCGTAATGTCGGTCCGGGCCGCTTCATCTCACAATACCGCTGAACCAAAGTATGACATGCTGGTAAGCAGTATGACTTATATCGCCCACAACTCACTTGTGTTCTACTCGTGCATAGCATCAACGCATAAAACCAGGCTCGGATGCCACTGTTGGGGAACGTAGTAATTTCAAAAAATTTCCTACGCACATGCAAGATCATGGTGATGCATAGCAACGAGAGGGGAGAGTGTTGTCCACGTACCCTCGTAGACCGACAGTGGAAGCGTTATCACAACGCAGTTGATGTAGTCGTACGTCTTCACGATCCGACCGATCAAGTACCGAACGTACGGCACCTCCGAGTTCTACACACGTTCAGCTCGATGACGTCCCTCGAACTCCGATCCAGCCGAGTGTTGAGGGAGAGTTTCGTCAGCACGACGGCGTGGTGACGATGATGATGTTCCACCGACGCAGGGCTTCGCCTAAGCTCCGCAACGGTATTATCGAGGTGTAATATGATGGAGGGGGGCACCGCACACGGCTAAGAGATCTCAAGGATCAATTGTTGTGTCTCTGGGGTGCCCCCCTGCCCCTGTATATAAAGGAGGAAGGGGGAGGCAGCCGGCCAAGGGGAGAGGCGCGCCATAGGGGGGAGTCCTACTCCCACCGGGAGTAGGACTCCTCCTTTCCTTGTGGGAGTAGGAGAAGGGAAGGGGGAAGGAGAAAGAAGGAAGGGTGCGCCCCCCTTCCCTAGTCCAATTCGGACCAGACCATGGAGAGGGGTGCGGCCACCTTTTGAGGCCTTTCTCTCCTTTCCCATATGGCCCATTAAGGCCCAATACGAATTCCCGTAACTCTCCGGTACTCCGAAAAATACCCGAATCACTCGGAACCTTTCCGAAGTCCGAATATAGTCGTCCAATATATCGATTTTTACGTCTCGACCATTTCGAGACTCCTCGTCATATCGCCGATCTCATCCGGGACTCCAAACTCCTTCGGTACATCAAAACTCAATAAAACTGTCATCGTAACGTTAAGCGTGCGGACCCTACGGGTTCGAGAACTATGTAGACATGACCGAGATACTTCTCCGGTCAATAACCAATAGCGGGACCTGGATGCCCATATTGGCTCCCACATATTCTACAAAGATGTTTATCGGTCAGACCGCATAACAACATACGTTGTTCCCTTTGTCACCGGTATGTTACTTGCCCGAGATTTGATCGTCGGTATCTCGATACCTAGTTCAATCTCGTTACCGGCAAGTCTCTTTACTCGTTCCGTAACACATCATCCCGCAACTAACTCATTAGTCACAATGCTTGCAAGGCTTATAGTGATGTGCATTACCGAGTGGGCCCAGAGATACCTCTCCGACAATTGGAGTGACAAATCCTAATCTCGAAATACGCCAACCCAACAAGTACCTTTGGAAACACCTGTAGAGCACCTTTATAATCACCCATTTACGTTGTGACGTTTGGTAGCACACAAAGTGTTCCTCCGGTAAACGGGAGTTGCATAATCTCATAGTCATAGGAACATGTATAAGTCTTGAAGAAAGCAATAGCAACATACTAAACGATCGGGTGCTAAGGTAACGGAATGGGTCAAGTCAATCACGTCATTCTCCTAATGAGGTGATCCCGTTAATCAAATGACAACTCATGTCTATGGCTAGGAAACATAACCATCTTTGATTAACGAGCTAGTCAAGTAGAGGCATACTAGTGACACTCTGTTTGTCTATGTATTCACACATGTATTATGTTTCCGGTTAATACAATTCTAGCATGAATAATAAACATTTATCATGATATAAGGAAATATATAATACTTTATTATTGCCTCTAGGGCATATTTCCTTCAATAATCAACTCACAAATACTCATGGTGACATTGGAGTATCTGCGTGATATTAGAGTTGGTTGATGTGTATCATATGGTGTTATTTTAGTACGAACTCTTAGATAGATCGATTGGAAAGGATAACTTGGCGTTATTTTAGTACAAACTCTTGAATAGATTGATCGGAAAGGATAACTTTGAGGTGGTTTCGTACCCTACAAACAATTTCTTCTTATTTTCTCCGCTAGATAAGAACTTTAGAGTGATTCTTCATCGCACGTTGAGGGGTGGTTATATGATCCAATTGTATTAGCATTGTTGAGAGATTGCACTAGCGAAAGTATGAACCCTAGGCCTTATTTTCAAGCATTGCAATACCGTGTGTGCTCACTTTTGTTACTTGCTACCTTACTGTTTTTTATTTTTCCTATTATAAAAATCAATATCTACTATCATTACTACACTTGTATCACCATCTCTTCGCCGAACTAGTGCACCTATATAATTTACCATTGTATTTGTTGTGTTGGGGACACAAGAGACTCTTTATTATTTGGTTGCAGAGTTGTTGAGAAAGACCATCTTCATCCTATGCCTCCCACGGATTGATGAACCTTAGGTCATCCACTTGAGGAAAATTTGCTACTGTCCTACAAAACTCTGTGCTTGAAGGCCCAACACGAGTCTACAGGAACAAGTTGTGTAGTAGACATCAGTCAACCGCCGGTCGCTGACGACAACGGAGACGGATGCTCGCCGGCTACGGAGGAAGAACGCGAAGGCGCTCCGGCTTGCCATTGAGCAGTAGGAGCGCGACGCGGTGTAGGCAACGGTGGAGGTGGCTCGGGTGGCCGAGCTCAAGCGGCAGCAGGACAGGGTCGTCTGGTGGATGAATGGGCTCATCGTCCTCTCCGACTCCTCGTCCGACAATGATGACGACCACAACTCCACCTTTGATGACTTCAATGATCCACCACCTGCCGTGGACGCCTACAACCGCACCGACAGCCAAAAGGGCAAAGGCCCTGCGAGGAAGTGGTGATCCCGCTCCTCCTCCGTTTGTATTATCATTTTTTAGTTGTTTAAGTTTAGAACTTGTCCGGTGATGAATTGTTGTGATCTTTTGGATGATTTAAAGTGGGTTTATGTGCATTGCATTTTGTTGTCCGTTTGACGTCAATTTCGTTGAGGAAGTGGTGATCCTCCTCCTCCATTATATTATCATTTTTTAGTTGTTTAAGTTTAGAACTTGTCCGGTGATGAATTGTGGTGATCTTTTGGGTGATGTAAAGTGGGCTTATGTGCTTTGTTGTCTGATTGATTTTTGATGCCAATTTTGTTGTCAGTTGTTTGATCACGTAAAGTAATTTATCATGTCATCATGTTACATGTATAGTATAGATAAGGGTGCCTGATATAAGATACGGTTGGTTGGGCGAGTCCGCGGACGTACATGGGGAATTTAAGGACTGCCCGGTCGAGCGAGTCTGCGGATGTATACGGGGCGGATTTGGTAGTGCGGGATTATATAGGTTGTTACAACCAGTTAGGGGAAGATTACGGGTTAGGATTATATAGGTTGTTACAACAAGTTAGGGGAAGATTACAGATTTGGATTATATAGGTTGTTACAACAAGCTAGGGAAAGATTACAGAGTAGTGGTATACACAGAAAGAGTTAAACGTATCTACTCGCCTATCGTTTCACATCACACACACCAACGTGAATACGTGATAGGCACAAACTGAGCAAGTGAGCAAGGTTTTGATGTGCGCTCCGTGTGCGTGTTCAGTTCATCACATGACGCTGCACCCAGCACTAGGCTCCTCCTCGTAGCACTGCGGCTGGTACGGATTCCTGCCGTACCCTCCGACGTACGCCCCGTACGCGCCGTGGTCGTACACGGGCCCGCCGTAGTACCCGCCGGCAGGTGCCCCTCCGGCGTACCCGTGTCCGTATGCGGGTGCGCTGTACCCCCACCCAGGGGCGGCCGGCCAGATGGACGGCGTGGCCATCGCCTGCGGCATCATCGTCATGCTAGGCGCCGACGTCGGCATCCGCACCGGCGCCATGGCCGTCATGGACGCCGGCTGCTGGCCGCGCGGGGCCTCATTCCGTGACATCGCCGTGGTAGTTACTACCTTCGGCTTGCCGCCGTGGCCGTTGCCGTGCCCATGTCCGTGTCCGTGTCCGTGGCCTTGGTCGTGGTGGCCGCGCCGATCGATCCGTTCGTCGTCCTCCATGCCGAACTGGACGTGCTTGGTCTTCTCCGGCTTGCCGCCGTGATTGTGACCGTGCGCTTGCGGGCCAGGGCCGTGCCGATCGATTCGTTCGTCGTCGTCCATGCCGAACTTGACGTGCTTGGTCTTCTCCGGCTTGCCGCCGTGACCGTGCGCTTGGGGGCCGGGGCCGTGGCCGTGGCCCTCCTTGCCGTGCTGCTTGGGCGCCACCTTGGCGCCGGGGTTCCCTCCGGCGACTTGTACGTCGGTGATCACCTTGCCAGCATCGGAGCAGAGCCTGTCGGCGACCTCCTCGGCGTCGAAGGAGCCGGACACCGTCACCGTGTTGCTCTTCTCGTCGTACGAGATCATCTTGATGTTTTCTCTGTCTGTTGATGCATGCAGAAACAGAAGTGAGTTGTCTAGTCCATGGATCAAGAATCTTTCTATTGCAATTTGCTCCTGATAGTATGTACTACAAGGTGATGCACAATTTGGGATCTCGGGGCACTTAACCTTGGAGCTTGCAGAGGACCTTTCTGATCTTCTTGTAGCATCGGTCGCAGTCAAGGTCGACTCTCATGATGATTGTCGACATCTGAAAGTAAAAAATATCTTGCGATTAGTCCAAACTAATTTCTTTTTAACAGCAGTCCAAACTATTTTTGTTTGTTACATTCCCTAAAAAACTTACTTTTTCAGTATCTATATAGACATAAAGGACAGAGAAAAATTAAGAGAGCTTTGGCCTGAACTGAATCTTGCAGTAGTTTTGTTTCATGAGAGAAGCAGAGGATGAGTGAATCAGAATCCTAATTTCCTGGGAATATTGACTACTTCTCCGGCCGACATATCCCCGGATCAACAACTAATAGCTACAGTACAAGCTAGGTAGTTGGTCAATTTATTTTAAAGAGGAAAGCATCTCGCTCGTTGCCTTGATCTCTACTTCACGTCTCCCACTTTGGTAGACAGGCCACAAAGCAATCAGTTATCCCACCAAGCGTTAGTCACAGTACACCAAAAGTACTGTACCGATCGTCTGAACATGGATCTACTAGCATTAGAGATCTTCTGCCTCGTTATAAAAAAAAGAGTTTCAATCGAGAGAGAGAGAGAGAGATAGAGAGTGAGGGAGAGCGAGAGAGTGAGTGTTTCAAGGCGCAAGGATTTTATAGCAGTTGATGAACTTTGATAGTGTTTGCGTGCGTACCAGGAGAAACTCGGAGCATGTAGGAAAAGACCCGCGCTAATGAAGAGAGCAGAGGTCTTACCTCCAAGGTTAGGTCCTGCCTTCTTCTTCGTGGTGATCGCTCGTGGCAAAGCAAGAAGAGCCAGCCAGCCGAGAGGGAGGCCGGCAGGAGGAAGAAGAGGTGAGGAAGCAAGACGAGAAAGAGAGAAAAGTGAGGGTGGATGCAGTGGCAGCTCTGGTTTTAAACTAGCTGGTGGCGCAGGCACAGGCTGACACGCATGATTGCATCGACGCTGCTAGCTCTCGGTGCTCGGTGGGCCGACCACCTTAAAACCAGCGGGATTTCATGCAGGAAATAAAATAGTAAAAGGGGGTGTGATCCAGAATGGCTTAGCTCACCGCCACCTTTCCACCCGCGAAACTGCTCTACACCTCCACCCGTAGCGCTCTCGCTGTAGCCGCTTTTCTGGCCCGCCCGGCGCGTAGTCCGTAATGTGTCGGCGAGCAAGGGCACTACGCTATGCGATAAGATTGAGGGAGTTTGATTAGGCTACTAGTACTACTAGTACTACTACCACCACACCAGACTGCCATGATTTTCGATCTGGGTGGAGAAGTGGCGTCTTCCTTCCCCACCTCTCCCGCCTTTTCCCCACCATTCGCCGGGGAAGGAGGACGAGAAGAGCTGTCGCTAGCAGAGCTGCTGCTGCACTGTTGAGCTGCCGCGCTGTTGAGAGAAGCCGCTGTTCGAAAAGGAAACCAAATAAAGCTGTGGATAGTACCACCGCCCTGCCCTCGAGATGTTCGCGTGGTGAAAGTAGCACCATGTAGCGGTGCTCCACCTACTGTCTACTGAGTGAGTACTAGGATCATCCCATTGCAGGCAATGCAACGGAAGCCCGTGACGGTCGGTTTTGCTTCTTCCAGATCTGCCTTTGCTAGAACAGCGCCCAACTGACTCCCAGTTCAGGATGTTTGCACGTCGTCCATGCACGCTGTTTGCACGGAGTTGGAAATGTGTGTGGGCAAAGTTTTCTCTTTGTCTTCATTTAGCAGTCCCTCCTGCCAATGCATTGCACGGGCGCGCTTCAAGTGGGCGGACGCGCCTATGAAGGAACCCAAATACTTAGAAACGCAGCTGCGCTCTCTGGATGTTCCGAGCACACGTACTAGCCGACAAACTGCAAACGTCGCTCCCTTCCAAAAAAACAGCACACCGATACATCCCTTCCGCTATCCTTATCCCGGTCCCTCTCCAGAAAAAAGCCTTATCCCGATCCCTTTCCTCCTCTCAGAACGGAGGTGAAGAAGCACGGGAGCACACCGGAGCGTCGATGTGGAGGCGGCGGATCAGAGGAGCCGGCGAAGAGGTCGGCCAGGACGGGAATAGCAGCGCCACCGTCTCTTCCTCCCAAATTTTCAGTGCGGAGCTGGAGTAATGCCGTCGGCGTCGTGGTCGAGCCGTCAAGGTACCTCCTCTTCGCGCGCGCCGCGATTTGCCTTCTCATGCATGCTGGCTGCAAGGGTCTCAACCCCGCCGCCGGAGTCGTGAACGGGGTCTCCATATTGAGGGGTAGGGGACACGCACGAGAGAGAGAGCGGGAGGGCAATGGAGACGTCGATTTTTGCCGTCGATTAGAGGTAATGGCGCAGTAGCGCCTCCAAATCTAGGGTTGGTAATTCTAGTTTAGACATATGTATTTTGGGGATAATCCTATTAGTTTGGGTGCTTAGGTATTGACGCACAACAGCCCTGGATTGCACAATAGATAGCTTTATTAGTAGCTCGTGCTTAGCATCATAGTCCATTAGTGTGCGTGTGTGGTAGCTGTAGAGCTTGGATCAGGCGCAAAGCAACCCTGGTTTGCATGCGACAGCAGGACCGGAGCTCACCTGCCGGCGGCGTGATGCGACGAACTGCACCGAAGAACACCTTTATGGACATGAAGACACCCCCATTCAATCTACAATTCTGCTACTTCTTTAAGGTGTGAGCATGGTCATTCCTTGCAAATTTTTATGGGTGCACACCACATGCTCGATCAACTGTCTCCATAGTTTGAACCAGCGGCCTTGTCCATATGCATGTCATATGTGCAACTTGCTATGCGACTATTCTTATGTCTACAATTGCATACTAGTAGTAGTATAAACAGTTAAACACCCATTAACTAGCGAAACTATTTCATATAAACCTAATATGATTTTGCCTCATAAATTGGATGTGTTTATTCCCACTACTAATCGAAGGGGTGTTCTCATGCCAGGGTGCGGGATGTGGGATGTCCACCCATCCGCAACTACTGGAAGAACACGCTGGCAGCGAGCGTCCCCAAGAGCAAGGGAGGAGATGATGTTGCAGCTCAAGGGGGCCTCACTACCTGAAGGTGAGCATGGATGGCGCCCATTTTCCCCCATCAAATTTGTACAAATTCGTTGCAGAGCAATGGACATTTGTGTTTGAATCAGTGGGTGAACTTTTTGCAATCAATAGATAGGCAGTTATGTGAATTATGGGGAGAAAGCAGTCCCTTGGATTTCTAGAAGAGTTGCCTCGTATTGTAATGCAGTTGCTTGATTTTGTTAGGACAGTTGTTTGGTTTTTGCTAGGCCAATTTTGCATTGTGTTTTAGGTAATGCGGTTGCTTCGATTGCTAGGACAGTTGTTTGGTTTTTGCTAGGCCAATTTTGCATTATGTTTTAGGTAATGCGGTTGCTTCGATTGCTAGGACAGTTGCTTGGTTTTCCTAGGACTGTTGCTTGGTTTTGCTAGAATAGTTTTGCACTGTTTGTTTTTGTAATATAGTGGGATTTCTTTTGCTAGAGACAGTTGCTTTTCAATCTTGCTAGAACAGTTGTGTAGATTTTGCTAGGTTTGGGGGAGGGTAGTAGGAGTTGCTCACAGTGTGACGTCGAGCTGCGCTCGAGGGGGGGAGGGTAGTAGGATTTTTCTTTGCACAATTTGTTGCTTCAGTTACGAGCATTTGTTTTCCTGTAATATTCAACTAAAGTTGATTTGGTTTTACTGAATTCGTGGGGGGTTTATATTCAGTGATCTTCAGTCTACCTTTTTTACAAACGTTTTATTCTTAACCACAGAACAGAGACATCACCTGCATCATCCTACTTCTGAAAAAGCAACACAAAAAAGAGGTCAGTAGTGATAGAGCAACTTCGAACCAGAATAGAGCAACTGGCCATAAATCACAAAGCATCATAAAGTAAAACTTGTTGTGATTTGGGAAGAACTATCACACAACAAAAGCAACAAAAATACACAAAAAAGATACCAGAGTATGCCTACACTGTTTGGATGCCTTTTTCATGCACAATACATGAAAGATTACATAGTTGCCCACAAGCAACCATACAGTTCCCTAAAAGTATGTATCGAGTTGCCCAATCCTCGTGAACAGAAACATCATCAATACCATATTTTGGCCAATATCTAAAGCTTTTAGATATCTTTCAATTTGGTTTGTGTCATAGAGATGCGTTCAGAATTTCTTATCCTCGGGTGGGATCCCATGGTGCAATCGTAAATACTTGGCGAATGATCATAGAGGGGGGGGAGGGGTGAAGCTGGTCATGGGACATAACTAAAACCACAAAGTGTTTGTAGGGGATTAAGTTTTTCTGTGAACCCCTCCAAAAGCGAACATGTTTATATTCTTTATCCCTTTTTGTAGGTGCCATAGTTGCCCATGATCAACTATACAGTTGCCTAAAACCATATATCCAGTTGCCCAATCCTCATGAACAGAAACATCACCAAGACCATATTTTGGCCACTATCTAAAGGTTTTAGATACATTTCAATTAAGTTTGTGTCGTAGAGACCCGTCAAGAATTTTTTCTCCTCAGGGTGGGATCCCTTGGTGCGAGAATGATCTTAGAGGAGGAGGGGTGGTGCTGGTCATGGGGACATAATGTTTTTAGGGGACTAAGCTTATCTGTGAACCCCTTCAAAAATGAACATGTGTATGTTCTTTATTCCTCTTTTTTAGGTGTCAACTGGAGATACGAGGCACACGACTATGCGTGCGTGGGTGTGGTTGTGTGTAGTTGCCCAAGAAAAACAGTGAAGTTGTTTGAAAAACTCCACAAAGTTGCCTGCTAAATCACATCGTTGGGATCATAGGCACCAACAAAACTGGGAGGAAGTTGCTTCATTTTAAGTAGTACGTAGGACATAAAGATTTTTTTTTAATCTGCATATTTTTTGCTGTTAACAAAAATAGTTCCTAATTTTGTGTGGACAAAGATTGATTGTATTTGCATTGAACAAGCTTCTTACGTTTTTTTTGCATGGACAAAGTTGCTTATAGCACACAAGATAGTTGCTTAAAACCAGTATGTCTTTGCTGGGAGAAGGGACACATGCCTAGTCATTTTTGATATTATGCGACCGTGTTTTTTTGTTTTTACTTGTGTATTTAATGCACCTACATATGTGTTACTGTCACCTATATATGACATCCTCTTTGCTGTTTTTGTGGTTCTTTGTTTTTTTGCATAAAGGGTTGCCTGATATTACTGCAAGGATCTTATAGGGGCAACAACCCCTTTTTTAATGTCTGACACTAGTTGCTTCAAATTTTATCATGAGTTGCCTGAAATCACAGGCAAAGTTGTTGCATGTATTTTTTACTTTTGCATAGGAGGATGCATGATAATTTTTACTACAAGGAACTTATATGGGAGCAGACCTTTTTTACACGCCTGATAGTAATTGCTTCAAATTTTAATGAGTTGCCTGAAAATCACTAGTAAGTTTGCCTTGTGTGGTTTTACTCTTTTTGAAAACAGCATGATCTATGGTCCATACATGCACAAACTGTTTTAAGGCTCTATACTTGCAGTACATAGTTGCCTAGCTTTTTGGTCATCTTTTTCAAGTTCTTACAGGAAATTGTAATTTTGCCCAACGGCTTATCTATGTGTGAAAGGAGACAAACCAAGTTTTTGTTGATCATCAACCTGTTTTTTTGGTTGTTCAAGTATCCCTGGTCATTAAAACAAGTGAAAGGGGAAGGAGGGGGAGGGGATGGAGAGGGGTGTGCGGGTTTCAGCCAGTTGTTTTTTTTCTACAATTTGATCGGTGCGTTTGAGGACGGGAGAAAGATGATCTGTTCAAAGCATCATGATTGCCAAGCTTTCTAGATCAAAAGGAGAGAGAGGATTCTGGAAACTGTTAGGTGGGAGGAGAGGAAGAAGGATGACATGCTGGGGTTGGATGCTTGGCGCTGGTAGCCAAGAAAAGGAGGAGAGGGGGACCAGGTGGGGTGCGTGGTTTGGGCGGGCATGCACTGGTTCGCGGGGACGTCACAGGAGGGGACTAGGCGCACTCTGTTCTTTACTTTTGTTGATGTATTTCCCAAAATGAACAACCTAGAATATGTATACCTAATTAAAAGGTATCGAGTTGCCCAATCCTCATGAACAGAAACGTCACCAAGACCATATTTTGGGCAATATCTAAAGGTTTTAGATACCTTTCAATTAGATTTGTGTCATAGAGACGCGTTAAGAATTTCAGAAAAATATACCAGAGTTTGCTCTGCACTGTACATGAAAGATAACATAGTTGCCCATAATCAACCATACAGTTGCCTAAAAGCATGTAATGAGTTGCCCAATCCTCATGAATAGAAACATCATTAGGACCATATTTCGATCAATATTTAATGGTTTTAGATACCTTCCAATTAGGTTTGTGTCAACAACTCAAAGCAACTCAACTAAAAGTAACTCGGTACTAAATTATCCCCATTCCGCGCGAGTGATGTTGGTCTTGACTCAAGTCGGTATACTCATGGTGGACGTTTATAGTGACTCCGGTATGTGATAGCGTTATCCGACCTTGCTAGTGAAACATTCAACGGCTAATACGATGAGAAGGTCGCGATAGTTACCTCTATGGTCTAGACCAATGAAGAGTTGTGATACGATGTAGTAGACGATGTACTCGTATGACGTACAAGTGGTTGCACAATCCCCATTTCCGATGAACTTGCTTGATATAGACGAGGGCCATGCGACGACGCGGTGTGCAACAGAGTGTGATGCCTTGGTTCTGAGGGGTGATGCTCGCTTCATTTTGTGGTAGTAGTGATGGTCGTCGCAAGAGGTATGGGTCTTGTGCCATAGTGATCAATGATTCATCGTGGAGGAGGTTGCAAGGGACGCGATCTAGCATGTGCCTCAAAAGGGAGGGACACGAGAGATGTAGTCTGGCATCGGGGCCGTTAGATTGGTCGGCCTGGCTCCCGGACAACGGTGCTAGTGAGCGGTACACCAGGTGACCGGATGGATCATCTAGCGAGGTGGCGTTCGGCACGGTACACTTAGGAGCACACGGACGAATCGGTTGATGAGCAGTTGCAGGCGTGTAAGAAAACGTAGCAAAGAAGCAAGCCAGCACACGTGTGTGCGAGGCATCATCGACCAACTACTTTGCCATGCACACGTAGTCACGTACTAGATGGCTTAGCTGCTGCCTGATGGATGTATGTGAATGGATGGATACATGGCGGGTAGGGTGCTGATTGCGCCTGCTAGCAACGCATGCATCGCGCGGCCGTTCTATTCAAGGCACCCGTGGGGGAGGGTGCGCTCGAATCAACGAGCCAGCGCAGCGGCGCTCCGTATCCGGGTCCATTTGATTCAACCTAAATACTTCACAGTGGAGCTGCGCCGGATGGACGCGGCAAGCGCACGCGCTAGATGACAAAACTAGTTTGCTATCTGTAATAAACGCGTTATCCACTGGGTAGTGTAAAGCGCATGCATGTGCCAACGTCATCTATTTATTCTGTTTCAAATTTTCAAAAAGCTACAACTTTACCGAGTGTCAGAACGCAGAACCGTTTTCACTGCAGGGTTCCTCGCGACGAGCTCTTCAAAACTAGATCCCATATGAATATGTTTTGATGATTTTTTTTCGAAAGCAACTTTGATGCTAGATGAAGCAACATTAGTGTTAAACATGAGCAAATCTGATGCTAGATGAATTGCACCGTGTGTATAACTAACTTCGCCTAGTAGCCACCTAGTTAGTTGTGTGCAACAGTGTAATAGGGGGGTCACCATGATTTCTAAGTTGCATACATTGGAAAATAAGTTGTGGATTGTTTAGTTGCCTATCATACTGTGAAAATTTCTTACCGTAGAGTGGAAACTCTAACATGGCTTATAAGTTGTCTACCGCAGAAACCAGGTTGCCCTTTCACTACGAAGTTGCCTATGAGTGATCCTCAATTTCTTACAATACTATGAAGTTGTCCATCAAGGGACCTAAGTTGCCTACAATATCGAAAAGTTTTTGTGGGATTTAAGTCATCTATCATGATTTCAAATTTTGAACTATGTGGGGATGGGTGGTATGAGATGTGTTTTCCTTTTCTAGGGGAGTCTGCCCGCCAACGCTATTAAGCACACGGATGTTGGCTAGCCAGGTCCTGACGAGCTCTTCAAAACTATACCCACATGAATACGTTTTGATGATTTTTCTTTCAGAAAGCAACTTAGACGCTAGATGAGACAACTTTAGTGCAAAACAGAAGCAACTCCACTCCAATTTAAAGTAACTAATTACCAACAATGAGCAACTAACTAGTAATAGAGAATAACCTTGAACAGAGGTAGACAACATCATATCACCTTTATAAGCAACTTTCTTTCTACGAGAGACAACTTTAGTGCAAAAAATAGGCAACTTCACTACACTTTCTCCTAATTAATTTTCTCTAACATTCTCCTAACTTCCTCACGGGTACTTCTAAGTTGCATATTCTCCTAGCTTCCTCACTGGTACTTATAAGTTGCATATTGTTGATTCTAAACGGCCTATAATACTATGAAGTCATCTACCATTGATACTCTTGTATCTGCTATTGCTAACTACGATAGGCAACTTGGTGCTCAATTTTGGCAACTTTTAGAGTGTTTGCATGCAACTTAGAAAAACAATGGTAAACCACTTCACAATATTGTAGGCAACTATTTTTGCAAAGTTAGGCAACCGAGAAGCAATGATAGACAACTAATTACCAATAGTAGGAAACTAGGCATCAATTGGTAGGCAATTTACAATATTTATAGGCAACTGCACATCAATTGTAGGCAACTAACTATCAAACAATAGGCAAATGAGCAACCATGCATGATAGGCAAGTTGGGATAATGTTAGTAAAATTCACAGGTACACATAGTGTAGTGAAGTTGTTTTGTATGTAGCACTAAAGGGGCGTTATGTTTTGTCTGATTTTTCTTGTTTTTACGCCAACAAACCTAATAGGAAGTCCTACTAGGCCAAAGAGAAGAAGTTGCTTCTCTATAGCACGATAGTTGCCTCCTTCACACCCAAAGTTGCCCTAAAAAAGTATCCAGTTGCCCACAGTCAACCATACAATTGCCTAAAACAAAGTATCCAGTTGCCCACAATCAACAAATAGTTTGCCTAAAACCATGTATCCAGTTGCCCAATCCTCACGAACAGAAATATTTTATCAAGACCATTTTTTGATAAATATCTAAATGTTTTAGATACCTGTAATTAAGTTTGGGTCATAGAGGGGGAGTCAAGATTTTCCCCTCCTCGGGTGGGATCCCTTGGTGCGACCGTAGAGGGGAGCGGGTGGAACATACCTATATATGTTGTCTCTACTAGTTGTTTTTGTGGTTCTTTTTTTTTTGCACAAGGGTTGCATGATGTTACTGCAAGGAGCTTATGGGGCAGCAACCCCTCTTTTAATGCATGACACTAGTTGCTTCAAATTTTGTAAGAGTTGTCTGAAATCATAGCAAAGTTGTTGCATGTTTTTTACTTTTGCATAGGGGATGCATGCTATTTTTTACTGCAAGGAACTCATATGGGGCAGCAGACCTTTTTTACATGCCTGATAGTAGTTGGACTCATTGGATGGCTAAAAGTGTCTAGAGAGGTCGATTTCGATATTTGGGGCGTTTTGGTGATCCACGTTGGAGTTGTCTTTATGTTAGGTGATTTAGAGGTGAAACTAGTCAATTGATAGTCATGGTAACCGACTTAAAAGGATCCTCCGTTGATAGGTAGTCATACTAGGAAAAAGGAGTTGCTTTTCTATAACACTAAAGTTGCTCGAAAAAAAAGTTCTTCGAAACCTACTCATATGGGATCTAGTTTTGAAGAACTCGTCGCGAGAAACCCACCGGTAAAAACGGATTTGAATTTTGACATTCTAATCAAAAGTTACAAGTTTTTAAAGTTTTTGATCCCCTAATAAATGCAGGTGGAAGCTGGCGCGGGAGGTTTTTCCTTTTCTAGACTGTCCTGACGCCGCGTGCGGTAAAACTTTCCTTTTGGGGAGGGCCCTCGCTGACCTGAAGAGGCGCTCGTGCGCCAGGTAGCCAGGTCCAGGAAGGAAAGCAACTGTCGTTAAGCAAGCGATGGGGGGCTCAGAATTGCAAGATCTTTATGCCGGACAATGTACCACTAGTCGTGTATAAATCGTTTGGCCGCCCCAAAAGCTCTTTCTTTTACAGCACCGATTATGAGTTTGTAACCAGGATCAGCAATTCCTTTTTGTAGGCGTTGTTTCCGCATATATTGTGTGTAGGCTTTCTTGCAGAAATAATTTGAAGACGCTATCGTGAGGCACATCTAATATATATGTTTTTTGCGAAAAATATCAGATCTATTATGAAGATTCATCGGAAGTATAAAGAAACTCAAACATAATAAAAATTACATCGAAGTTCATGGACAACCGAACGACCATTGTCGCCACCAGAACGAGCCGCCGACGCGTAGCTGTCGCTGTCAGAACGAGCCGCCGACACACCATCATCACCGCTCCCATACCGGAGCCGGCATGTCCTTGTCGATGACAGTCGGGAAGTCTTCATGCACATGCCCCTAAGGACCAGCGTTCGGGGGCCGCAGTAGTCGCCGTTGAATCCTTGAATCGGTTTGAAGAATCTAACACCAAATCTCGCGGTTACGTACGTGCGCCGAGAAACTCTAACCTCGCCGCTTCGAGGAGCTGGCAGGAATCTTCGCCGGAGCTCCGTCTAATCCGTGCCGACGAACGAACTTGAGGAGGATCGGAGCCCGAAAGCCAACTCAAAGAAGAAACACCGCCATCCGTCTGAGCGCCGCATTTGCGAGAACTAAAACCCTACTATATAAGCCGAGGCACTAGAAATACTCCCCCCGTCACCGGCCGCCGGAGCTTCAGACGGAGGGGAGGCGAATCCACGGGCTTGTGGGCTCCACCCATGTCTCCGTTGCATACATACAGAGGCAGTAGTAGCAGATTACTTAGCTACGAAGGCAACAACAGTAAGTTGGCAAGACTATTTTGATTTTCTATCTCTACTCCTAATGGACGAGTTGGTGAATGGTCTCCGCGGTTTATTTTCGCTGGGTTTTATCGTCTCTCCTCCCACCATCCCCTCCCACCATCCCCTCCCACCCTGGTCCGCGGTTTATTTTTGCTGGTTTTTCTTCGTCTCTCCTCCCACCACCCCCTCCCACCCTGGTCCATCGATTTATTTTTCTCTCCACTCTTTATTACAACCAGAACTTTCCTAACGTATAACAAATCACGGATCTAACTTCCTTAAATTATGCAAATCAATCGATTCCTTTTATTGGTTCAATTTGTCTTAGGAAACAAATAACAGATTTCAGAAAACAAATAATACATTTTAATCTAACTTCCTTAAATTATGCAAATCAATCGATTCCTTTTATTGGTTCAATTTGTCTTAGGAAACAAATAACAGATTTTCAGGAAACAAATAATACATTTTAATCTAACTTTCCTAACTTATCTAAATCAATTGATTTCTCTTATTAGTGAAATTTGTTTTAGGAAACAAATAACAGTCACGTCACAACTTTCCTCCCAATAAATAGTTTCTTAACATTTGCAAACTTTCCTAATCAGACACGTCACAAACGGGTAGGTACTGATATCACGTTACCAAACAATAAAACCCCATTTGCATAGAAATCAGTTCAAAATTCCTAACTTTACTAAATTTTTACCTTTCCTTGATAACAACCAATATTTCCTATGTTTTCCACCTATTGAAGGAAATCACCCCTCCATCGATATTAGCATTTTTTTGAACTGAGATCTCCGGGTTATGATTTTTTTTCGATTCTTTCCAATTGTGACATCTCCTTCCACTCCGGCTCCTTCTCGCATAAACACCTCCACCACAGCCAGGTGACACCGCCCCAGACCTCCTGCCTCTCCACACCTTCTCCGCCACCTCCTTCTCGTACTCCATTAACAATCCCTTCGCCACATTTTTCCACGGCGGTGTTGAGGGCATGGCGCAGCAGCGTACCAGTGGTAGAGCAGCGCATAGCAGCAGGAAGCAACACGCAGCAGGCGAAGCGAGCGGCCGACGGTGGAGGGCAGAGATGCGGCCGGCGTGGCTGAGGGGGCGGTCGGCAGAAGATGGCCACGACTGGAGGCGGCGTGAGGCAGGGGCGCGACAGCGGGGCGAGCGAAGGGATAGGCGCCAGCAGACGGGGCGAGCGCAGCCAGCGAGAGTGTGGCGCGCGACCAGAGTGTGTGTCGCGCGGGGCACAGTGGTGCGGTGGCTACGGTGAGCGCGACGGCAGCGGCGGGCGCGACCGACGCGGTGTAGCACGGGCGTGCGCATGGAGAGGGAGTGGCCCCGCGGGCGCGGAAGAAGAGCGGCAGGCTCGGGCATGGGCATGCATAGGAGCGGGCATGTGCCACGGGGTCAATCCGAGGAGCTCGGTGGCTACCCCTGTAATGGCCATGGCGGACGGCGGTTCTCGGCCACGGCGAAATACCTAACGAGAGCAAACGAGAGGGGAAACAGGGGAAAGGCAAGAGGAGATCATGGTGGTGTCAATGCCTCCCTAGGGGAAGACATGGGAGCTAGGGGCGGCGCGGATCGAATGGCAATGTCGCGGTGGCCCAAGGTTGAGGAAGACGGCACCGACGTCGATGCAGGGGTGCTGGACTTGATCTCGTTGGCGTAGATGATGTAGCGAAGGCGTTCGGAGCTCCTCGACAAGCTCCTAGCCCGCAGGGAGGGCAGTGGCCATGTGGACGGGGTCGGTCATGGTGGCCGTGGCGTCTGACTTCGTCCAAATCGACGGGATCGAGCGAGCGAGGAGGAGAAGTGGATTTGGGAGGGGGCGTCGAGGAGGAGTGAAGCCATGGGGGCAGGGAAGGAAGGGTGTCACCCTTATCCATTCCCCTTCGATGCCAACGAGGTGGTCGGGCGGGAGCCCGACTCTGTAGCGACGCGGCTCGGGGAACAGGAGAAGACGACCGTGCAGGGACTGGACGGCTGAGCCGGTTCTGTGGCAAGGCCCGGGGGGCAGGGCGAATCCCCTTTTACATCGTCCTTTTGGTTTTTTTAATGTATTCTAATCTGTTTCTCCTTTTTAACACCGTTTTCTATTTATTCTTATCAACTAATGATCTCTACTCCTAATGTCTCAGTTGGTAGTCTCCGTTCCGGGTTTATTTTCGTCCCACCTCCCGAGTGAGGGAGAGGGGGAGAGAGAGTGAGGAAGAGGGAGGGAGAGGGTGTGTGTGTGAGAATTTGATGGTAAAAAAGGTCGTCAATGTCACTTAATATGTATGAGAATATTAAATGTAATATTAACATAATTGATATTGAACTTTTAAAGTTAATGTGGCCCCGTTGCAACGCACGGGCGTTCTTATAGTTATTGTAGGTCAGCACTGACGTTGATTGGTAATTGACGTCAGTGCATGCGTACCTAGGTCGGTTCAGTGTCCTATATAAGGACTGACTCTTTTCGGCTGTAACTCATTCCATTCCAAGCCAAGAGCTAATACAACAACTACTACTAGATACTCTCCTTCGTGTGTGTGTGTGTGTGTGCGCGCGTGTGTACTACAGTAGTGAGTGTGTTCTTCGCTAGTGTGTTTGAGTACAACAAGCAAAGAGAGGGTAGAAAGAGAGAGATGAGTAGTCAGTAGCTCCAGCTAACCATTGGTATCAGAGCCTTAGGTTACGTCGAAGCATATGCCGAAAGAAGGCGTCGCCGACGACGGCTCCAAGACGGCCGAGTAGAGCTCGGCTGAGGAGGTCCGTGCAGCGGACACGCTCGCGCTGCGAGGCATGCCGGGAGACGAATTAGGTGTGCCACGCTTCATGCGAGATGTGGGCATGCCCAGTACCTCCTTCCCTCTCCTCACGCGGACCAACTACCCCAGTTGGTCGCTCCTGATGAAAGTCATCATGGAGGCGCGACATATGTGAAAAGCCGTGGAAACCGGCGATGTCGAGTACGAGGAGGACCGGCTGGCGATGGAGGCAGTCTTGCGCTCCGTCCCACTGGAGATGGTGCTCACCCTTGGAGCCAAAAAGACGACCAAGGAAGCATGGGACATCATCAAGACTCTGCGCATCGGCGTGGAGCACGTACGGGAGTCGAAGGCCCAGACCTTGCGCCTTCAGTACGAGGAGATCCGGTTCAAGGCCAGTGAACAAGTCAACCACTTTGCCTTGCGGCTGCAACAAGATGGCGATTCTCAAGAGGAGATCCGGTTCAAGGCCGGTGAACAAGTCAATGAGCTCGCAACGCTTGGAGATCCCATCGACAACAAGATGGTGATTCTCAAGTTCCTCCGCGTTGTCCCCAGGCACAATACAAGCAACTGGCCTGGTCCATTGAGAGCTTGGTGGATCTCTCCACCATGACGGTCGAGGAGCTGGTAGGGCGGCTCAAGGTCGTCGAGGAGCATGACGACGGAGCGGGCAACCATGCCGGTGGTGAACTACTGCTCACCAGGGAGCAGTGGGAGGTGCAACTTGAGTAGCACGGCCACTACGACTCTTCTGGCAGTGGGGGAGGCGCCCCCACGGGAAGCAGAGCAAGCGGCAGAGGCGGAGGCCGTGCCTAGAGTGGCGGTAGAAACCGCGGTTGAGGGAGTCCTGGACTAATGGGTCATCGGGCGTCCGGCCTATTGGACATGGGCCGGACTGATGGGCTGTGAAGATACAAGACCGAAGATTCTCACCCGTGTCCGGATGGGACTCTCCTTCGCGTGGAAGGCGAGCCCGGCGTCCTGATATGAAGATTCCTTTCTCTGTAACCGACTTTGTACAACCCTAGTCCCCTCCGGTGTCTATATAAATCGGAGGGCTTAGTCTGTAGAGGCAAGAATCATACTCATAGTCATACAGGCTAGACTTTTAGGGTTTTAGCCATTACGATCTCGAGGTAGATCCACTCTTGTAATACTCATATTCATCAAGATCAATCAAGAAGGAAGTAGGGTATTACCTCCATAGAGAGGGCCCGAACCTGGGTAAACATCGTGTTCCCTGTCTCTTGTTACCATCGACCTTAGACGCATAGTTCGGGACCCCCTACCCGAGATCCGCCGGTTTTGACACCGACATTGGTGCTTTCATTGAGAGTTCCGCTGTGACGTCGAAGACAGGATTGATGGCTCGCCTTGTTATCAAGGACAGTATCACCACCGGAGGTGCCCTGACTTCAGGCCAAACCCTCCGGCTGGGCGGCTTCACCATGACCGCCCTACGGCCGTTAAGCTGACGATGACTTCTCGGGTCATCGAAAACCACCTCCGTGTTAGCTCCGAATACTCTAAGCAGATGGATCCGGCTGAGTTATCGTCCTTGAGCGAGCTCCTAGATCGCATCACCTCCCTGGGGGTCGCTACAGACTACGATCGGATTGGGCTTAAACCCGACCAGAGAGAAATTAAATCTCCGCCGATCACCACCAGATAGCGGTAGTTGATTAGCAAGACGACAACTCTCCCTCTATATTGAGGATGAATTGTGTTCGGATTTCTGAGCTCAAAGAACCGGACACCTGCCTTCGGAAAGACATAGCCCGCCCTCCGAACCTAGAATCGGACGACGGGCCCAAAAAATAAGTTAATATCCCGGAGCCCAAGCTATTAAGTTCGAAAGTTCTTCACACTCCGGATTCCAAATTGGGTCAGGGTTCGGATTTAAAGCCACCCACCCACCCAGATAGGCGCGATCTCACGTACATACGTCAGCAGTCTCAGGAAACAGTCCATCACTTTTGGGCCAGATTCCTCCTTGGCAAAGACAAGATTAAAGATTTCCGCGACGAAGACGCGATCTCAGCATTCTGCAATCATTGCGCGGACGAAGGACTCCTCAACGCCATCAATCGCCGTCGCGCATTTCACTTCGCTGACTTGGCAACCATCGTACAGAAGTACTGCGCAATGGAAAGCGCCTGGAAAACACAGGCAGCTCTCTGGGAACCACCGGTTTCCACTCAACCCTTCGTCCGGGCAAAAAGGGTGCACCCTCGCGGCGCACCAGATCCAATAGTAAAGAAATCTAAGCACATCATGGGGCGCGATGACGACCCCCCCCCCCCCCGTATTGACAGTCTTCGAGACTTTCGCTTCAAACAATCAACGTAAAAGGGCTTTCCGCAACCTCGCCGAAGTCTGCCAAGTCGCAGCAATAAACCCTTGGAACGACATGGCCATAACTTTCAACGCCAGTGACAAACCAAAATTCCGGACAGTCCGGGCACCAGCAGCCTTGGTCCTTGATCCAATTGTGGACGGATTCCGGCTCACCAAAGTGCTCATGGACGGCATGCTACCTCTTGAGCACTGCGTTGGTTTTCCCTTGAAGAGGAAAGGGTGATGCAGCAAAGTAGCGTAAGTATTTCCCTCAGTTTTTGAGAATCAAGGTATCAATCCAGTAGGAGGCCATGCACGAGTCCCTCGCACCTACACAAACAAATAAATCCTCGCAACCAACGCAATAAAGGGGTTGTCAATCCCTTCACGGCCACTTACGAGAGTGAGATCTGATAGATATGATAAGATAATATTTTTGGTATTTTTATGATAAAGATGCAAAGTAAAGAAAGCAAAATAAAGACGACGCTAGAAATAACTTGTTGACGGGAGATTAATATGATGGAAAATAGACCCGGGGGCCATAGGTTTCACTAGTGCCTTCTCTCAAGAGCATAAATATTACGGTGGGTGAACAAATTACTGTTGAGCAATTGACAGAATTGAGCATAGTTATGAGAATATCTAGGTATGATCATGTATATAGGCATCACGTCTGAGACAAGTAGACCGACTCCTGCCTGCATCTACTACTATTACTCCACACATCGACCGCTATCCAGCATGCATCTAGAGTATTAAGTTCATAAGAACAGAGTAACGCTTTAAGTAAGATGACATGCTGTAGAGGGGTAAACTCATGCAATATGATATAAACCCCATCTTGTTATCCTCGATGGCAACAATACAATACGTGCCTTGCTGCCCCTACTGTCACTGGGAAAGGACACTGCAAGATTGAACCCAAAGCTAAGCACTTCTCCCATTGCAAGAAAGATCAATCTAGTAGGCCAAACCAAACTGATAATTTGAAGAGACTTGCAAAGATAACAAATCATACATAAAAGAATTCAGAGAAGATTCAAATATTGTTCATAGATAAACTTGATCATAAACCCACAATTCATTGGTCTCAACACACACACCGCAAAAGAAGATTACATCGAATAGATCTCCACAAGAGAGGGGGAGAACATTGTATTGAGATCCAAAAAGAGAGAAGTAGCCATCTAGCTAATAACTATGGACCCGAAGGTCTGAGGTAAACTACTCACACATCATCGGAGAGGCTATGGTGTTGATGTAGAAGCCCTCCGTGATCGATGCCCCCTCCGGCGGAGCTCCGGAAAAGGCCCCAAGATGGATCTCACGGGTACAGAAGGTTGCGGCAGTGGACTTAGGTTTTTGGCTCCGTATCTGGTAGTTTGGGGTTACGTACGTATATATAGGAGGAAGAAGTACGTCGGTGGAGCAACGTGGGGCCCACGAGGGTGGAGGGCGCGCCTAGGGGGGTAGGCGCGCCCCCCTACCTCGTGCCTTCCTGGTTGATGTCTTGATGTAGGGTCCAAGTCATCTGGATCACGTTCGTTCCGAAAATCACGTTCCTGAAGGTTTCATTCCGTTTGGACTCCGTTTGATATTCTTTTTCTACGAAACTCTGAAATAGGCAAAAAACAGCAATTCTGGGCTGGGCCTCCGGTTAATAGGTTAGTCCCAAAAATAATATACAAGTGTATAATAAAGCCCATTAATGTCCAAAACAGAATATAATATAGCATGGAACAATAAAAAATTATAGATACGTTGGAGACGTATCACGGCGGCAGCGGATTAAACCTCATCTATGAGGATACGCTCAATAAAATGGAAATTGACAGGAGCCGCATCGAGCAAAGTAGCACGAACTTCCAGGGAATCATTCCTAGTCGGGAGGCGCGATGCGCGGGAAAAATCACACTCGACGTGGTATTCGGCACACCGGAGAATTATCGGTCTGAAGAGATAACCTTCCAAGTGGCTCCTTTCAACAGCGGATATCACGCCTTACTGGGGCGAGACGCATTTACGCGCTTCCAAGCTATACCTCATTACGGGTACGTGAAGCTCAAGATGCCCGGGCCAAACGGTGTCATTACTCTTGCCAGTGATCCGGATATAGCACTCCGCGCCGAAAATACAACCGCATCCCTGGCCCTCGAGGCATTGTCTGGAATACTCGCGGCCGAAGAGCTAACCGCGCTGCGCTCTACTATGGATAGGGATGATGTAATCCTGGACAAACGACCCAAATCCACCTCCTTTAAACCAGCAGATGAAATAGTCAAATTTCAAGTCCACCCGACGGATCCCAAGAAGGCAGCATCCATCGGAGCACAACTCGACCCAACGGTCGACGCTGCACTATGAGAGTTCCTGCGCGAGAACTGGGACATATTCGCCTGGCACCCTTCTGATATGCCAGGAATCCCACGCAGATTGGCCGAACACAGCCTCAATATATTAAAGGGACATAAACCGGTCAAGCAAACACTGCGGCGTTTTTCCGAACCAAATGACAAGCCATGGGGGAGGAGCTAGCCAAGTTACTTGAGGCCGGATTCATCAGAGAAATAAAACACACGGACTGGCTAGCAAACCTGGTGATGGTACCAAAGAAGGATAAATCCTGGCGCCTATGCGTTGATTTCAAAACCCTCAACAAGGCCTGCCCTAAGGATCCCTTCCCCCTCCCTCGCATCGATCAGATTATTTTTGCAACCGCATGACATGACTCACTGTGTTTCCTCGACGCATACAGCGGATACCACCAAATCAAGATGAAGGAGTCCGACCAAGCCGCAACGGCATTCATTACCCCATATGGGCCTTTCTGCTTCAACACTATGCCTTTCGGGCTCAAAAACGTTGGCGCCACCTACCAACGCATGATTCAAACATGCCTGGAGAAACAGATCGGCAAGACAGTTGAAGCATATGTGGATGACGTCGTCATCAAAACCAGGCACGTCGAGTCACTTATAGATGATTTATGTCTCACATTTGACAACCTCCGTACATACGACATCAAGCTCAATCCAGAAAAGTGTGTTTTCGGCGTCCCTGCCGGAAAGCTGCTGGGCTTCATTGTTTCCAATAGGGGAATTGAGGCAAATCCAGCCAAAATCCGAGCTTTGTCACAATTGGCTACACCAACAGACCTTAAACATGTCCAAAAACTCGCGGGATGCATGGAAGCTTTAAGCCGCTTTATCTCCAGATTGGAGAAAAAGTATTGCCACTCTACTGCCTCCTCCGACGCACCGACCACTTCGAATGGACGGATGCGGAAACGGCCGAACTGGAGGAAATAAAGGCCCTTTTAGCGAGCAACCCAATCCTGGCCGTGCCGAACGTCGGCGAACCCATGCTACTATACATATCGGCAACACACCAAGTGGTGAGCGCCGTGCTCATCATCGAGCGAGAGCAGGACGGACACAAATTCCCGCTTCAGAAACCGGTATACTACGTATCCACTTGTTGGAAATATGCCCTAGAGGCAATAATAAAATGGTTATTATTATATTTCCTTGTTCATGATAATTATCTATTGTTCATGCTATAATTGTGTTATCCGGAAATCGTAATACATGTGTGAACACATAGACCATAACATGTCCCTAGTGAGCCTCTAGTTGACTGGCTCGTTGATCAATAGATGGTTACGGTTTCCTGACCATGGACATTGGATGTCATTGATAACGGGATCACATCATTAGGAGAATGATGTGATGGACAAGACCCAATCCTAAGCATGGCACAAGATCGTGTAGTTCATTTGCTAAAGCTTTTCTAATGTCAAGTATCATTTCCTTAGACCATGAGATCGTGCAACTCCCGGATACCGTAGGAATGCTTTGGGTGTACCAAACGTCACAACGTAACTGGGTGGCTATAAAGGTGCACTACAGGTATCTCCGAAAGTGTCTGTTGGGTTGGCACGGATCGAGACTGGGATTTGTTACTCCGTATGACGGAGAGGTATCTCTGGGCCCACTCGGTAATGCATCATCATAATGAGCTCAATGTGACTAAGTAGTTGGTCACGGGATCATGCATTATGGAACGAGTAAAGTGACTTGCCGGTAACGAGATTGAACGAGGTATTGGGATACCGACGATCGAATCTCGGGCAAGTAACATACCGATTGACAAAGGGAATTGTATACGGGATTGCTTGAATCCTCGACATCGTGGTTCATCCGATGAGATCATCGTGGAACATGTGGGAGCCAACATGGGTATCCAGATCCCACTGTTGGTTATTGGCTAGAGAGCTGTCTCGCTCATGTCTACATGATTCCCGAACCCGTAGGGTCTACACACTTAAGGTTTGATGGCGCTAGGGTTATAAGGAAGATTTGTATGTGATTACCGAATGTTGTTCGGAGTCCCGGATGAGATCTCGGACGTCACGAGGAGTTCCGGAATGGTCCGGAGGTGAAGATTTATATATGGGTAGTCATCATACGGTCACCGGAAATATTCGGGGGTATACCGGTATTGTACCGGGACCACCGGAGGGGTTCCGGGGGTCCACCGGGAGGGTCCACCTGCCCCGGAGGGCCTTATGGGCTGTAGGTGGAAGGGAACCAGCCCCTAAGTGGGCTGGGCGCCATCCCCCCTAGGGCCCATTCGCCTAGGGTTGGGGGGGGGCCCTAAAGGGGGCGCCCCCTTGCTTGGGGGATAAGCCCCCTCCCCCTTAGCCGCCCCCCCCCTCTAGATCTCATCTAGAGGGGTCGGCCCCCTTCCCCCTTCTCCCTATAAATAGAAGGGTGGAGGGAGGGCTGCAGCACCACATCCAAGGCGCAGCCCCTCCCCTCCCCATCACCTCTCCCCCTCCGCGTGAGCTTGGCGAAGCCCTGCCGGAGAACTGCCACTCCATCACCACCACGCCGTCGTGCTGCTGTTGGAGCCCTCTTCCTCAACCTCTCCCTCCTCCTTGATGGATCAAGGTGTGGGAGACATCACCGGTCTGCACGTGTGTTGAATGCGGAGGTGCCGTTGTTCGGCGCTAGGATCGGAATCCACCGCGATCTGAATCGCTACAAGTACGACTCCCTCATCCGCGTTCTTGCAACGCTTTCGTCTCGCGATCTTCAACGGTACGAAGATGCACTCCCCTCTCTCTCGTTGCTAGTTACTCCATAGATTGATCTTGGTGATGCGTAGAAATTTTTTAATTTCTGCAACGATCCCCAACAGTGCATCATGAGCTAGGTCTATGCGTAGTTTATATGCACGAGTAGAACACAAGTTGTTGTGGGCATCGATTTTGTCAATTTACTTGCCGTTACTAGTCTTATCTTGATTCGGCGGCACCGTGGGATGAAGCGGCCCGGACCGACCTTACACGTACGCTTACGTGAGACAGGTTCCACCGACTGACATGCACTAGTTGCATAAGGTGGCTAGCGGGTGTCTGTCTCTCCCACTTTAGTCGGATCGGATTCGATGAAAAGGGTCCTTATGAAGGGTAAATAGAAATTGGCATATCACGTTGTGGTTTTGGCGTAGGTAAGAAACGTTCTTGCTAGAAACCTATAGCAGCCACGTAAAAATTTGCAACAACAATTAGAGGACGTCTAACTTGTTTTTGCAGCATGTGTCATGTGATGTGATATGGCCAGAAGAATGTGATGAATGATATATGTGATGTATGAGATTGATCATGTTCTTGTAATAGGAATCACGACTTGCATGTCGATGAGTATGACAACCGGCAGGAGCCATAGGAGTTGTCTTAATTTATTTATGACATGCGTGTCAACTAAAATGTCATGTAATTACTTTACTTTATTGCTAACCGTTAGCCATAGTAGTAGAAGTAATAGTTGGTGAGACAACTTCATGAAGACACGATGATGGAGATCATGATGATGGAGATCATGGTGTCATGTCGGTGATGATGATGATCATGGCGCCCCGAAGATGGAGATCAAAAGGAGCAAAATGATATTGGCCATATCATGTCACTATTTGATTGCATGTGATGTTTATCATGTTTTTACATCTTATTTGCTTAGAACGACGGTAGCATAAATAAGATGATCCCTCGCTAAAATTTCAAGAAAGTGTTCCCCCTAACTGTGCACCGTTGCGAAGGTTCGTTGTTCCGAAGCACCACGTGATGATCGGGTGTGATAGGTTCTAACGTTCGCATACAACGGGTGTAAGCCATTTTTACACACGCAATACACTTAGGTTGACTTGACGAGCCTAGCATGTACAGGCATGGCCTCGGAACACAAGAGACCGAAAGGTCGAACATGAGTCGTATAGCAGATACGATCAACATGAAGATGTTCACCGATGATGACTTGTCCGTCTCACGTGATGATCGGACACGGCCTAGTTGACTCGGATCATGTATCACTTAGATGACTAGAGGGATGTCTGTCTGAGTGGGAGTTCATTAATAATTTGATTAGATGAACTTAATTATAATGAACTTAGTCTAAAATCTTTACAATATGTCTTGTAGATCAAATGGCCCACGCTAATGTCAACCTCAACTTCAACGCATTCCTAGAGAAAACCAAGTTGAAAGACGATGGTAGCAACTATACGGACTGGGTCCGGAACTTAAGGATCATCCTCATAGCTGCCAAGAAAGCATATGTCCTTGAAGCACCGCTAGGTGAAGCACCCATCCCAGCAAACCAAGACGTTATGAACGCCTGGCAAACACGTGTTGATGATTACTCCCTGGTTCAGTGCGGCATGCTTTACAGCTTAGAACCAGGGCTCCAAAAGCGTTTCGAGCAGCACGGAGCATATGAGATGTTCCAAGAGCTGAAAATGGTTTTCCAAGCTCATGCCCGGGTCGAGAGATATGAAGTCTCCGACAAGTTCTACAGTTGTAAGATGGAGGAGAATAGTTCCGTCAGCGAACACATACTCAAAATGTCTGGGTTGCACAACCGCTTGTCTCAGCTGGGAGTTAATCTCCCGGATGACGCGGTCGTTGACAGAATCCTTCAGCCGCTTCCACCTAGCTACAAGAGCTTTGTGATGAACTTCAATATGCAAGGGATGGAGAAAACCATTCCTGAGGTATATTCGATGCTGAAATTTGTGGAGGTGGAGATCAAAAAGGAACATCAAGTGTTGATGGTGAATAAGACCACTAAGTTCAAGAAAGGCAAGGGTAAAAAGAGCTTCAAGAAAGACGGCAAGGGAATTGCCGCGCCCGGTAAGCAAGCTGCCGGGAAGAAGACAAAGAATGGACCCAAGCCTGAGACTGAGTGCTTTTATTGCAAGGGAAACGGTCACTAGAAGCGGAACTGCCCCAAGTACTTAGCGAACAAGAAGGCCGGCAACACCAAAGGTATATGTGATATACATGTTATTGATGTGTACCTTACTAGTACTCGTAGTAGCTCCTGGGTATTTGATACCGGTGTGGTTGCTCATATTTGTAACTCAAAACAGGAGCTGCGGAATAAGCGAAGACTGACGAAGGACGAGGTGACGATGCGCGTCGGGAATGGTTCCAAGGTCGATGTGATCGCCGTCGGCACGCTACCTCTACATTTACGTACGGGATTAGTTTTAAACCTCAATAATTGTTATTTAGTGCTAGCTTTGAGCATGAACATTGTATCTGGATCTCGTTTGATGCGAGATGGCTACTCATTTAAATCCGAGAATAATGGTTGTTCTATTTATATGAGAGATATGTTTTATGGTCATGCCCCGCTGGTCAATGGTTTATTCTTAATGAATCTCGAACGTGATGTTACACATATTCATAGTGTGAATGCCAAGAAATGTAAGGTTGATAATGATAGTCCCACATACTTGTGGCACTGCCACCTTGGTCACTTTGGTGTCAAACGCATGAAGAAACTCCATGCAGATGGACTTTTGGAGTCTCTTGATTATGAATCATTTGACACGTGCGAACCATGCCTCATGGGCAAGATGACCAAGACTCCGTTCTCCGGAACAATGGAGCGAGCAACCAACTTATTGGAAATCATACATACTGATGTGTATGGTCCAATGAGCGTTGAGGCTCGCGGTGGCTATCGTTATGTTCTCACCCTCACTGATGACTTAAGTAGATATGGGTATGTCTACTTAATGAAACACAAGTCTGAGACCTTTGAAAAGTTCAAGGAATTTCAGAGTGAGGTTGAGAATCAACATGACAGGAAAATAAAGCTCTTACGATCAGATCATGGAGGGGAATATTTGAGTCACGAATTTGGCACACACTTAAGGAAATGTGGAATTGTTTCACAACTCACGCCGCCTGGGACACCTCAGCGTAATGGTGTGTCCGAACGTCGTAATCGCACTCTATTGGATATGGTGCGATCTACGATGTCTCTTACAGATCTACCGCTATCATTTTGGGGTTATACTTTAGAGACTGCCGCATTCACTTTAAATAGGGCTCCGTCGAAATCCGTTGAGACCACACTGTATGAATTATGGTTTGGAAAGAAACCTAAGCTGTCGTTTCTTAAAGTTTGGGGATGCGATGCTTATGTCAAGAAACTTCAACCTGAAAAGCTCGAACCCAAGTCGGAAAAATGCGTCTTCATAGGATACCCTAAGGAAACCATTGGGTATACCTTCTACCTCAGATCCGAAGGCAAGATCTTTGTTGCCAAGAACGGGTCCTTTCTGGAGAAAGAGTTTCTCTCGAAAGAAGTAAGTGGGAGGAAAGTGGAACTTGATGAGATGACCCCTCTCGAACCAGAAAGTAGCGCATCACAAGAAAATGTTTCTGTGGTGCCTGCACCGACTAGAGAGGAAGTTAATGATGACGATCATGATCAAGTTGCCACTGAACTTCGTAGGTCCACAAGGACACGTTCCGCACCAGAGTGGTACGGCAACCCTGTCCTGGAAATCATGTTGTTGGACAACGGTGAACCTTCGAACTATGAAGAAGCAATGGCGGGCCCAGATTCCAACAAATGGCTTGAAGCCATGCAATCCGAGATAGGATCCATGTATGAAAACAAAGTATGGACTTTGACAGACTTGCCCGATGATCGGCGAGCGATAGAAAATAAATGCATCTTTAAGAAGAAGACGGACGCGGATGGAAATGTTACCATCTATAAAGCTCGACTTGTCGCTAAGGGTTATCGACAAGTTCAAGGAGTTGACTATGATGAGACCTTCTCACCCGTAGCGAAGCTGAAGTCCGTCCGAATCATGTTAGCAATTGCCGCATTCTACGATTTTGAAATATGGCAAATGGACGTTAAAATGGCATTCCTTAACGGCTTCCTTAAGGAAGAATTGTATATGATGCAGCCGGAAGGTTTTGTCGATCCTAAGAATGCTGACAAGGTATGCAAGCTCCAGCGCTCAATCTATGGGCTGGTGCAGGCATCTCGGAGTTGGAACATTTGCTTTGATGAGATGATCAAAGCGTTTGGGTTTACACAGACTTATGGAGAAGCCCGTGTTTACAAGAAAGTGAGTGGGAGCTCCATAGCATTTCTCATATTATATGTTGATGATATACTATTGATGGGAAATGATATAGAATTCTTGGAAAGCATAAAGGCCTACTTGAATAAGTGTTTTTCAATGAAGGACCTTGGAGAAGCTGCTTACATATTAGGCATCAAGATCTATAGAGATAGATTGAGACGCCTCATAGGTCTTTCACAAAGCACATACCTTGACAAGATATTGAAGAAGTTCAATATGAATCAGTCCAAGAAGGGGTTCTTGCCTGTATTGCAAGGTGTGAGATTGAGCACGGCTCAATGCCCGACCACGGCAGAAGATAGAGAAAAGATGAGTGTCATCCCCTATGCCTCGGGCATAGGGTCCATTATGTATGCCATGTTGTGTACCAGACCTGATGTAAACCTTGCCGTAAGTTTGGTAGGAAGGTACCAAAGTAATCCCGGCATGGAACACTGCACAGCGGTCAAGAACATCCTGAAGTACCTGAAAAGGACTAAGGATATGTTTCTCGTTTATGGAGGTGACGAAGAGCTCGTCGTAAAGGGTTACGTCGATGCTAGCTTCGACACGGATCTGGCTGACTCTAAGTCACAAACCGGATACGTGTATATTTTGAATGGTGGGGCAGTCAGCTGGTGTAGTTGCAAGCAAAGCGTCGTGGCGGGATCTACATGTGAAGCGGAGTACATGGCAGCCTCGAAGTCAGCACATGAAGCAATCTGGATGAAGGAGTTCATTGCCGACCTAGGAGCTATTCCCAATGCATTGGGGCCGATGACTCTCTTCTGTGACAATACTGGAGCTATTACCCTTGCCAAGGAGCCCAGGTTTCACAAGAAGACCAGGCACATCAAGCTTCGCTTCAACTCCATCCGTGAAAATGTTCAAAATGGAGACATAGATATTTGTAAAGTGCATACGGATTTGAATGAATGTCACAGATCCATTGACTAAACCTCTTCCACGGGCGAAACATGATCAACACCAGAACTCTATGGGTGTACAATTCATCACAATGTAACTAGATTATTGACTCTAGTGCAAGTGGGAGACTGTTGGAAATATGCCCTAGAGGCAATAATAAAATGGTTATTATTATATTTCCTTGTTCATGATAATTATCTATTGTTCATGCCGTAATTGTGTTATCCGGAAATCGTAATACATGTGTGAACACATAGACCATAACATGTCCCTAGTGAGCCTCTAGTTGACTGGCTCGTTGATCAATAGATGGTTACGGTTTCTTGACCATGGACATTGGATGTCATTGATACCGGGATCACATCATTAGGAGAATGATGTGATGGACAAGACCCAATCCTAAGCATGGCACTAGATCGTGTAGTTCGTTTGCTAAAGCTTTTCTAATGTCAAGTATCATTTCCTTAGACCATGAGATCGTCCAACTCCCGGATACCGTAGGAATGCTTTGGGTGTACCAAATGTCACAACGTAACTGGGTGGCTATAAAGGTGCACTACAGGTATCTCCGAAAGTGTCTGTTGGGTTGGCACGGATCGAGACTGGGATTTGTCACTCCGTATGACGGAGAGGTATCTCTGGGCCCACTCGGTAATGCATCATCATAATGAGCTCAATGTGACTAAGTAGTTGGTCACGGGATCATGCATTACAGAACGAGTAAAGTGACTTGCTAGTAACGAGATTGAACGAGGTATTGGGATACCGACGATCGAATCTCGGGCAAGTAACAGACCGATTGACAAAGGGAATTGTATACGGGATTGCTTGAATCCTCGACATCGTGGTTCATCTGATGAGATCATCGTGGAACATGTGGGAGCCAACATGGGTATCCAGATCCCGCTATTGGTTATTGGCTAGAGAGCTGTCTCGGTCATGTCTGCATGATTCCCGAACTCGTAGGGTCTACACACTTAAGGTTCGATGACGCTAGGGTTATAAGGAAGATTTGTATGTGATTACCGAATGTTGTTCGGAGTCCCGGATGAGATCCCGGACGTCACGAGGAGTTCCGGAATGGTCCGGAGGTGAAGATTTATATATGGGAAGTCATCATACGGTCACCGGAAATATTCGGGGGTATACCGGTATTGTACCGGGACCACCGGAGGGGTTCCGGGGGTCCACCGGGAGGGTCCACCTGCCCCGGAGGGCCTTATGGGCTGTAGGTGGAATGGAACCAGCCCCTAAGTGGGCTGCGCGCCATCCCCCCTAGGGCCCATTCGCCTAGGGTTGGGGGGGCCCTAAAGGGGGCGCCCCCTTGCTTGGGCGATAAGCCCCCCCCCCCTTAGCCGCCGCCCCCCCCCCCCCCTCTAGATCTCATCTAGAGGGGTCGGCCCCCTTCCCCCTTCTCCCTATAAATATAAGGGTGGAGGGAGGGCTGCAGCACCACATCCAAGGCGCAGCCCCTCCCCTCCCCATCACCTCTCCCCCTCCGCGTGAGCTTGGCGAAGCCCTGCCGGAGAACTGCCACTCCATCACCACCACGCCGTCGTGCTGCTGTTGGAGCCCTCTTCCTCAACCTCTCCCTCCTCCTTGCTGGATCAAGGTGCGGGAGACATCACCGGGCTGCACGTGTGTTGAACGCGGAGGTGCCGTTGTTCGGCGCTAGGATCGGAATCCACGGCGATCTGAATCGCTACGAGTACGACTCCCTCTTCCGCGTTCTTGCAACGCTTCCGTCTCGCGATCTTCAACGGTACGAAGATGCACTCCCCTCTCTCTCGTTGCTAGTTACTCCATAGATTGATCTTGGTGATGCGTAGAAAACTTTTAATTTCTGCAACGATCCCCAACACCACTGTCCTCACACCGTGCAATCCCGATACCCTCATTACCAAAAAATATCATATGCGGTCTTCATGGCGTCCCGGAAGCTGTGACACTACTTTCAAGAGTGCTCGATCATGGTGGCCTCCGAGGTACCACTCAACGACATAATTAACAACCGCGATGCCACAGGCCGGATTGCTAAGTGGGCCATTGAGCTCCTTCCATTCGACATAACATACAAACCGCGCCGAGCCATTAAATCCCAAGTACTGGCTGACTTCATCGCCGAATGGACAGAGGCCGGACTCCCTAAAGAGTACGGCACATATTCCAACTAGGTTATGTACTTCGATGGTTCCAAAATGTTGGCGGGGTTAGGGGCGGGTGTTGTCTTAACGTCCCCCACTAGAGACGTAGTTCAGTACGTACTCCAAATATTATAGACAGACTCCAACAATGTAGCCGAATACGAGGCCTTATTACATGGACTTCGGATGGCCGTCTCCATGGGCATACAACGCCTGGAAGTGCGCGGGGACTCAAATCTCGCAATATCTCAAATAAATGGAGATTTCGATGCCAAAGATCCGAAGATGGCGGCTTACCGTAACGCCGTCCTCAAAATGTCGGCTCGGTTCGAGGGGCTCGAGTTTCATCATGTGGCTCGAGAAAGTAATCAAGCGGCGGACGTCCTCGCTTGCATCGGCGCCTAGCGCGACCCCGTCCCACCTAACATCTTTCTGGAAAGGCCTTTTAAGCCATCCGTGGTGTGGCAAGGGGAGAGCGGCAACACCAGTCCGGATCCGACTACAACCCCAGATTTCGAACACGCCGATATCATCGGGGGCTCAGCCACCGAAATAACACCGTCGGCCCATCTCATCATGGCAGTCATTGCCCCATGGACTGAACCCTTCTTGGCCTACCTTAATAGGCGAGAACTCCCTGAGGATCAGAATGAGGCACACCTCATTGTCCGGCGCTCGAAGGCCTACAAGGTTCACGACGGAGAACTCTGCAAGAAAAGCGCTACCTGAGTACTTCAAAGATGTATCTCCGAGGAAGAGGGGCGGCAGCTCTTGGCTGAAATTCATGCCGGTGTCGGCGGTCACCATGCCGCGGCTCGGGCCCTTGTAAGCAAGGCCTTCCGTATAGGTTTTTATTGGCCGACGGCCGGAGTAGATGCACAGGACCTTGTCCAACGTTGCGTCGGATGCCAGCTTTTCGCCAACCAAAGCCATATGCCATCCACTGCTCTACAAACTATCCCCATCACCCGGCCTTTCGCGGTCTGGGGGCTTGATATGGTTGGACCCCTTAAAGGAGGAAGCCACAAGAAAAAGTATCTGCTGGTCATGGTGGATAAATTCGCTAAGTGGATAGAGGCCAAACCAGTTAAAACGGCCGAAGCCGGGCCAGTAATAGAATTCATATCTGGTGTGCTGCACCGTTATGGTGTTCCACACAGCATCATCACCGATAACAGCTCCAATTTCACAGCCGATGAGATGAAAACCTGGTGTGCTAATCTGGGCATTAAGCTCGATTACGCCTCCGTCTATCACCTGCAAACAAACGGTCAAGTCGAACGGGCCAATGGTCTTATTATGAGCGGCATCAAACCCAGACTAGTGCGGTCTTTGAAAGAATCAGACAAGCACTGGGTTGAGGAGCTCAACTCCGTACTCTGGGGGCTGCAGACCACACCCAACCGTACCACTTGATATACACCTTTCTTCATGGTGTACGGCGCGGAGGCTGTGTTACCTTGCGACATTATTCACGACTCACCTCGAGTGCGCATGTACGAAGAGAGAGGGGCCGAGCTTGATCGGCAGTACAGCCTAGATGCCCTGGAGGATGAATGCGATGTCGCAAAAGCCCGTTCCGCATTTTATCAACAACAGGCCCGCAGATATCAAAGCAGAGAAGTACGGGCCAAGACTTATAATGTAGGCGAACTCGTTCTATGCTTGCCGGAGAAGAAAAAGGACAAACTCAAGCCCAAGTGGGAGGGTCCCTTCATCATTGATGAAGTTCTCACTGGAGGAGCGTACCGCCTGCGTGATGCATCTGACAATCGCCTAGAGCCGAACCCCTGGAATGCGGCCAGACTCCTAAGATTCTATGCCTAGCGCCGAACTCTTTGTTCGTTTCCTTCTCCCTATTGTTTCCATTACTTTTTCCTCTCTTTTCGCGTTTTTCCTTTTTAGCCTTAAAGCTTTTCGTGCGGCTCAACCGTGCACCTGCGACATACACATACTCAAATATGTACGTCCATTATACCTGGGGCTTCTTGGACAGAAGCTTATTATTGTTATTTTCCGAGCATCAAGCTCATCACATATGCGTGTTTTCCCCCATATGTACCTTTTCTTCGCCATTATATGCATCGATATGACTTAAGTTTTGGCCAAGCTGGGTTGCCTGGCTCCTGTGCTTATGCCCTACGTTCCCGTTAGTTCGGCTAGGGCATAAAGGGAGCACCTCTGCGATTGTTACTGTCGGGTCATCCGGATGTGTACCTCAGACTGGGTGAAGCCGAAAGCTAGCGTTCTTAAGGGAATATTCGGTTGGCGGACTAAAGATGTTCTTTTATTTACCTTGTTGTGAACCCCAGACGTTACGTATACTGCGATATTTTCAATCACAGCTCGGACATGCACATTTACGCATGTACACCCAGGGAAAGGAACCCTTAACGGAACTATTCTCTCTGGAAGATGTTTCTTACAATCACAATGTAATATAACATAGCTAGTCAGATACAACTTGTCTGTTCAAGCAACTATGACCCCTACGCCTAGTTTCCAAGCATACCCCGGTCTATTTTTGCCGCTCAGGTATTCGGAAACACTCCGCACCTTCGGGTCCAGAGGTCGAAGCAAAAAGGTCTGCCATGACAATCGTTTTACAATCCGGCTAGGGACAAATATGTCAAGGAAAGTACATAGTCACTTGGACTCAAAAATTTCCTCCTCTATACCGTCTAACAGGCTGTCTAACTTACAATCCTGTTGGGAATATTTGGCACCTACTTCGACTTGGTCATATACCAAATTAACGGGAATTTCTTTCCCACCTGACCCTAGAGGTCCGACCCGAGCCACATGATTCGGATTAAGCTTGGTATACCGTGTTTTCACCATGGCCCAGGCTTCTCGTGCACCTTCCCGGCAGGCCGATATCTTCCATAACCGGAAACGCCGTCGCGCTCCCCTGAATAGCTGTATAAGCTCATCCATTCTTCCTGGAGGGGAGGCGGATGGCCATAAAGCCTTGGCAACACTTCGCATCGCCTGTCGAGCTTGCTCGTGCATTTGCGACAACTCTTCTAGCAGATCGCCCGAGAATCCGGACACCTCCTCTTCGGGATGGTCAGTCAGCATACCTACAGAAATAACTCTGTCAGTCCCTTTCATCTCCGAAGTACACGGAGATAAGTTTGATCACATACTAAATATGCCGCCTCGAAGCGTCTTATTTTCCCTCACGGAGTCAGCCAGCTGGGCCCGTACATATTTCAGTTCTTCGCCCAGCTGGGTATTGGAATCCTGGAGCTTGTTTTTCTCCTCCCTGGCTCATGTCAGCACACGCTCGCCCGCGGCCAGTAGTCTTTTGGCTTCTTGTTCTCCCCCTTGAGCGGCTTTCAGTTGCTCCTGTAGTTGATCTGATGATCCTGTCATTAGACGAGCAACAGTGTTAGCATTGTTGGTATATAATTATGTTTTCTCGATGGAGGGGAACATTACCAGGCGACGCCTTCTTGGATTTCTCCAGTTCGGCGTTAGCAGCAGTTAGCTGGGTACGATAATTTTCTAGTTCCTGAGACAACAGGTTGTTCTTCTCCGTAAGCACCTGGTTGTACAATGATCCTTAAATCAGTTGTATCAACTGCTTCAAGTCTCGGGGGCTACTGGTATATAATTATCAAATTTGTATAATATAAACTTACCCGCATATCTTTCAAATGCTGGTCCGCGGCTCTGGTAAGCCCGTCTCGAGCAGCGCGGATGTATGCATCCACCGAGCTAAAGGCATCGAATGCCTCTTTTGTAAAACCGGGGTCGCGAAGAACGACCCTCCAGCGCAGATGACACATGGCACTCTCCACTTTTGAGTTTGTGACAGATACGTCATCCGAATCCTCGGCCAAAGGACAATCCGGCGTCACTCCCGTATCTGCCCTTGTCTTCACGGCAGGGTCTGAAACCTGGTTGTTGGGAGTATGACCGGCAGCACCCCCGGACATAGTCCGGGGAACGCTTTTCCTGCCAAAATACAAACGGAAAATGTCACAGTTGGATGTGACTGCCAAAGGGCATACTTACGAAGCCATACCTCTTTGAGGAAGGCTCGGCCGGGCCTTCGGTTGCCTTCCTCTTCGAAGGCTTGCCCGGCGTGGGTGTCGCTCTCTTTGGAGTAGCCTCTGGTGTAACGTGGCGCGCCGAACGCCTCCCCTTTGGAGCACGAGACAGTGCGGTGGGTGAGGCAGAACGAGGAGGCTCTTTTGGAGGAGATGTCTCCTAATTACTTACGTGTGAGGCAGGGAGAAGACCGGGATAGTCGGCGGTGATGGCCACTTCCGTGCCGTCATAGCTCGCCTGGTAGAACACCCCATCCTCGAGCACCACGAATATGTCCGGATCCTCTTCGAATCCGGGATCAAGGTCCCGGTTGTGATCCTCTGGCTGTGGGGCAGGGCTGTACAGCCCTTTGGTGATCTTTCGCCAGTTCGGTTACAAATGGACAGGTTAATGTTCATTAAAATTGACTCGGGGAGTAGAATGAGTAGAGCAGCGGGGTTGGAACTCACCCAGCTAGGGGGATTGTACATGGATAATCCATATCTGCGCTTGATACGAATGAATTCCTCTTCCTCCCCTTTGAACAGCTTGGCCAATATTTTTGCCAAAGCAGCGGGGGTGTCCGGACCCTTCCGACCGCAGCGAGAGGTGTCATCTTCTCCATTATAGTGCCACATGGGAATCCCTCTGTATTGGAGTGGCTGCACCCCTTGCACTATGGAAGTCGCCATTGCCTCGACTATTGATAATCCGGACTGGGCAAGCGTCTTTATCTTGCTTATCAGTTGACGGACTTCCGCACTATCTTCCTCCTCAAGGCTCCGAGGACGCCAGCTGTGGCGTTTCTTCAACGGAACACTTGTAAATTCGGGAAGACCCATTCGAACTGGGTCAGGAAGGGCCACGTCCTCGATATAGAACCATTCGGAGGGCCACTCTTCGGATGCCTTCTTCGGTGTGCCAGACGGGTATCCGGTCTCAGCAATACACCATATCTCGGCTCCGCCCACTTCGAATATTGATCCATCTTGGTTGCGAGGGACGAGGCAGAATAGCTTCCTCCACAATTCAAAATGGGCCTCGCACCCCAGAAATAGCTCGCAAAGAGCGACATAACCCGCAATGTGCAGGATGGAGGCAGGAGTGAAGTTGTGCAGTTGAAGGCCATAATACTCCAGAAGCCCTCGGAGGAACGGATGAATTGGAAATCCAACACCTCTTAGCAAGTAGGGGACGAAACACACTCGCTCCCCCTGGATGGATTGGGGAAATTCTCGGCCTGAGCCTCGCCGCTGAAGGAAGTCAATCCTGCTCGAACGGGGACTACATCCGCGGGGGGGGGGGGGATCCCTGTGTTTGCAACTTCACCAGCTGACCGTGGGATACGGAACATCTCTCCCAATCGCCTTTTTCCGGGCCATGGGGACGAGAGGAAGAGCTGGGAGCACTAGCCATGTTGGAGTGGTTTTTCCTAGCAAGCTCTTAGGATTTTTTGCGTGATGTGGAGCGGATCTGAGATCCAATCCCTTTAAATAGACGCTCTTACATGGTCGGGGTGTTATATGCAAAAAATACCCTGACCTCTTGTATTCGCTCGACACGTGGAAGCTGAAGCTATGGTTGCACAAAAGCCGATGGAAACGACATTAAATGGAAGGCCGAATACAGTCCTTTGAAGTCATCGGAGGAGGAACCTGCCTTGCAATGCCGAAGACAATCTGCGCGCCGGACACATCGTCATTGAAAGCCTGGTTCGGGGGCTACTAAGGGAGTCCTGGATTAAGGGGTCCTCGGGCGTCCGGCCTGTTGGACATGGGCCGGACTGATGGGCTGTGAAGATACAAGACCGAAGATTCTCACCCGTGTCCGGATGGGACTCTCCTTGGCGTGGAAGGCAAGCTCGGCATCCTGATATGAAGATTCCTTTCTCTATAACCGACTTTGTACAACCCCTAGTCCCCTCCGGTGTCTATATAAACCGGAGGGCTTAGTCCGTAGAGGCAAGAATCATACTCATAGTCATACAGGCTAGACTTTTAGGGTTTTAGCCATTACGATCTCGAGGTAGATCCACTCTTGTAATACTCATATTCATCAAGATCAATCAAGCACGAAGTAGGGTATTACCTCCATAGAGAGGGCCCGAACCTGGGTAAACATCGTGCCCCCTGTCTCCTGTTACCATCGACCTTAGACGCACAGTTCGGGACCCCCTACCCGAGATCCGCCGGTTTTGACACCGATAGCGGTCGCAAGCCAAGCTGGGCAGGGCGAGGCGCTGGCAATAGTGGCAAGTGCCACTACTACAGCAGACCGGGCCACTGGGCCCGGGACTGCAACACGAGGAAGGCCGAGGAGGCAGGCGTGGCAGCGGCAAACCTCGTGCAGGCACACATGGATGGTGGGCCAACAATGATGCTGGCAAGGGTCGAGCCTGTGCAGGAGAGTCCAACGTCTCTCGCGACCATGGCCCCGACATCCACCCATTCCCTGCGAGAGGCACAGAGCCCGTCCACGGGAACCGTCACTCCAGTGAAAGGCCACACCTTGACAACGACGTTCTCGGGGCTTGTCGACTGGGAGGTGATGAAGGCTTGGGTGTGGGGGAGCCACACCCCGGTGACGGCGTCCCCGACAACCTCGGGACCCGACGGGGTCGCGCAAGTTGGCGCGGCAATGACACATATGGCGGTCCATGCTCCGACCATGATGCTAGCGACTATCGACTCCGTGCAAGAGCGCACGGAGACTTAGGTCACCCACACCCCGATGACGAGCTGTTCGGGGTCTACTGCGTTGGCGGGAGATGGCTCCCCGACAACGACGTGTGCATGCAGCTTCATCTTCCTCAACGAGGAGAGAGCCGTGACCACACCCATGCTTGTAGGCGGCAAGCAAAGTGAGGGTTGGTTCCTTGACACCGGCGCCATGAACCACATGACTAGTTCGATCGACACGTTCGTGGAGCTGGACCACTCAATCACCGGGAAGGTGCTATTCGCGGACGGATCCATGGTGAAGATCCACGGGCACGGGACCGTCGTCTTCGCCGACAAAGGGGGTGATCATAGGGCGTTTACAGACGTCTATTTCATCCTGGCACTCAAGAGTAGTGTCGTGAGTGTTGGACAGCTCGATGAGGGCTGATTCGACATCGGCATCCGGTGCGGTGTTCTCACCATGCACGGCCAGTATAAGAGGCTGCTCATCGAGGTAACCCTCTCACCGAACCGCCTCTATAAGTTCTTCTTCCGACCTGTGCAAACTGTGTGCCTTGTCGTGGGGTCATGTCTCCGACGCATGGCACTACCATACCCAGCTAGGACACCAACACTTCGGCGGGTTACGGAAGATGGCGCGAGGCAATCTTGTTCGGGGGCTAACTCAAATCGAGCACACCGACGAGCTGTCTGTGTTGGGAATCGTAGCATAATTTAAAATTTTCCTATGCTCACCAAGATGCATCTATGGAGTCTACTAGCAATGAGGGGAAAGGAGTGCATCTACATACCCTTGTAGATCGCGAGCGGAAGCGTTCCAATGAACGTGGATGACGGAGTCGTACTCGCCGTGATCCAAATCACCGATGACCGAGTGCCAAACGGACGGCACCTCCGCGTTCAACACACGTATGGTGCAGCGACGTCTCCTCCTTCTTGATCCAGCAAGGGGGAAGGAGAGGTTGATGGAGATCCAGCAGCACGACGGCGTGGTGGTGGATGTAGCGGGTCTCCGGCAGGGCTTCGCCGAGCTTCTGCGCGAGAGAGAGAGGTGTTGCAGGGGAGGAGGGAGGCGCCCAAGGCTGTAGTATGCTGCCCTCCCTCCCCCCCTTTATATAGGCCCCCTGGGGGGGCTCCGGCCCTGGAGATCAGATCCAAAGGGGGGGGCATGTGGGGGGGGGGAGGGGTGCCTTGCCCCCCAAGGCAAGGGGGAAGCTCCCCCCCTAGGGTTCCCAACCCTAGGCGCATGGGGGGAGGCCCAAGGGGGGCGCCCCAGCCCACTAAGGGCTGGTTCCCTTCCACTTTCAGCCCACGGGGCCCTCCGGGATAGGTGGCCTCACCCGGTGGACCCCCGGGACCTTTCCGGTGGTCCCGGTACAATACCGGTAACCCCCGAAACTTTCCCGGTGGCCGAAACTTGACTTCCTATATATAATTCTTCACCTCCGGACCATTCCGGAACCTCTCGTGACGTCCGGGATCTCATCAGGGACTCCGAACAACTTTCGGGTTTCCGCATACATATATCTCTACAACCCTAGCGTCACCGGACCTTAAGTGTGTAGACCCTACGGGTTCGGGAGACATGCAGACATGACCGAGACGCCTCTCCGGTCAATAACCAACAGCGGGATCTGGATACCCATGTTGGCTCCCACATGTTCCACGATGATCTCATCGGATGAACCACGGTGTTGAGGATTCAATCAATCCGTATGCAATTCCCTTTGTCAATCGGTATGTTACTTGCCCGAGATTCGATCGCCGGTATCCCAATACCTTGTTCAATCTCGTTACCGGCAAGTCTCTTTACTCGTACCGCAATGCATGATCCCGTGACTAACGCCTTAGTCACATTGAGCTCATTATGATGATGCATTACCGAGTGGGCCCAGAGATACCTCTCCGTCACACGGAGTGACAAATCCCAGTCTCGATCCGTGCCAACCCAACAGACACTTTCGGAGATACCCGTAATGCACCTTTATAGTCACCCAGTTACGTTGTGACGTTTGGCACACCCAAAGCACTCCTACGGTATCCGGGAGTTGCACGATCTCATGGTCTAAGGAAAAGATACTTGACATTGGAAAAGCTCTAGCAAACGAAACTACACGATCGTTTATGCTATGCTTAGGATTGGGTCTTGTCCATCACATCATTCTCCTAATGATGTGATCCCGTTATCAATGACATCCAATGTCCATAGTCAGGAAACCATGACTATCTGTTGATCAACGAGCTAGTCAACTAGAGGCTTACTAGGGACACGTTGTGGTCTATGTATTCACACATGTATTACGATTTCTGGACAATACAATTATAGCATGAATAATAGACGATTATCATGAACAAAGAAATATAATAATAACCTTTTATTATTGCCTCTAGGGCATATTTCCAACAGTCTCCCACTTGCACTAGAGTCAATAATCTAGTTACATTATGATGAATCGAACACCCATTGCGTCCTAGTGTTGATCATGTTTTACCCTAGGGAGAGGTTTAGTCAACGGATCTGCTACATTCAGGTCCGTGTGTACTTTACAAATATCTATGTCTCCATTTTGAACACTTTCACGAATGGAGTTGAAGCGACGCTTGATATGCCTGGTCTTCCTGTGAAACCTGGGCTCCTTCGCAAGGGCAATAGCTCCAGTGTTGTCACAGAAGAGAGTCATTGGGCCCGACGCATTGGGAATCACCCCTAGGTCGGAAATGAACTCCTTCATCCAGACTGCTTCCTGTGCTGCCTCCAAGGCTGCCATGTACTCCGCTTCACATGTAGATCCCGCCACGACGCTTTGCTTGCAACTGCACCAGCTTACTGCTCCTCCATTCAAAATATACACGTATCCGGTTTGTGACTTCGAGTCATCCAGATCTGTGTCGAAGCTAGCGTCGACGTAACCCTTTACGACGAGCTCTTCGTCACCTCCATAAACGAGAAACATATCCTTAGTCCTCTTCAGGTACTTCAGGATATTCTTGACCGCTGTCCAGTGTTCCATGCCGGGATTACTTTGGTACCTTCCTACCAAACTTACGGCAAGGTTTACATCAGGTCTGGTACACAGCATGGCATACATAATAGACCCTATGGCCGAGGCATAGGGGATGACACTCATCTTTTCTCTATCTTCTGCCGTGGTCGGGCATTGAGCCGTGCTCAACTGCACACCTTGCAATACAGGCAAGAACCCCTTCTTGGACTGATCCATACTGAACTTCTTCAATATCTTGTCAAGGTATGTACTCTGTGAAAGACCAATGAGGCGTCTTGATCTATCTCTATAGATCTTGATGCCTAATATATAAGCAGCTTCTCCAAGGTCCTTCATTGAAAAACACTTATTCAAATAGGCCTTAATACTTTCCAAGAATTCTATATCATTTCCCATCAATAGTATGTCATCCACATATAATATGAGAAATGCTACAGAGCTCCCACTCACTTTCTTGTAAACACAGGCTTCTCCATAAGTCTGTGTAAACCCAAACGCTTTGATCATCTCATCAAAGCGAATGTTCCAACTCCGAGATGCTTGCACCAGCCCATAGATTGAGCGCTGGAGCTTGCATACTTTGTTAGCATTCTTAGGATCGACAAAACCTTCCGGCTGCATCATATACAACTCTTCCTTAAGGAAACCGTTAAGGAATGCCGTTTTGATGTCCATCTGCCATATCTCATAATCATAGTATGCGGCAATTGCTAACATGATTCGGACGGACTTCAGCTTCGCTACGGGTGAGAAAGTCTCATCGTAGTCAACCCCTTGAACTTGTCGATAACCCTTAGTGACAAGTCGAGCTTTGTAGATGGTCACATTACCATCTGTGTTCGTCTTCTTCTTAAAGATCCATTTATTTTCTATGGCTCGCCGATCATCGGGCAAGTCAGTCAAAGTCCATACTTTGTTTTCATACATGGATTCTATCTCGGATTTCATGGCTTCTAGCCATTTGTCGGAATCCAGGCCCGCCATCGCTTCTTCATAGTTCGAAGGTTCACCGTTGTCTAACAACATGATTTCCAGGACAGGGTTGCCGTACCACTCTGGTGCGGAACGTGTCCTTGTGGACCTACGAAGTTCGGTAACTTGATCCGAAGTTTCATGATCAGCATCATTAACTTCTTCCCCAGTCGGTGTAGGCACCACAGGAACATTTTCCCGCGCTGCGCTACTTTCCGGTTCGGAAGGGGTGACTATCACCTCATCAAGTTCCACTTTCCTCCCACTCAATTCTTTCGAGAGAAACTCCTTCTCTAGAAAGGACCCGTTCTTGGCAACGAAGATCTTGCCTTCGGATCTGAGGTAGAAGGTGTACCCAATAGTTTCCTTAGGGTATCCTATGAAGACGCATTTTTCCGATTTGGGTTCAAGCTTTTCAGGTTGAAGTTTCTTGACATAAGCATCGCATCCCCAAACTTTAAGAAACGACAGCTTAGGTTTCTTCCCAAACCATAATTCATACGGTGTCGTCTCAACGGATTTCGACGGAGCCCTATTTAAAGTGAATGCGGCAGTCTCTAAAGCATAGCCCCAAAATGAGAGCGGTAAATCGGTAAGAGACATCATAGATCGCACCATATCCAATAGAGTGCGATTACGACGTTCGGACACACCATTTCTCTGAGGTGTTCCAGGCGGCGTGAGTTGTGAAACTATTCCACATTTTCTTAAGTGTGTACCAAATTCGTGACTTAAATATTCTCCACCACGATCTGATCGTAAGAATTTTATTTTCCTGTCACGTTGATTCTCAACTTCACTCTGAAATTCCTTGAACTTTTCAAAGGTTTCAGACTTGTGTTTCATTAGGTAGACATACCCATATCTACTTAAATCATCAGTGAGAGTGAGAACATAACGATATCCTCCGCGAGCCTCAACACTCATTGGGCCACACACATCGGTATGTATGATTTCCAATAAGTTGGTTGCTCGCTCCATTGTTCCGGAGAACAGAGTCTTGGTCATCTTACCCATGAGGCATGGTTCGCATGTTTCAAATGATTCGTAATCAAGAGACTCCAAAAGTCCATCTGCATGGAGCTTCTTCATGCGCTTGACACCAATGTGACCAAGGCGGCAGTGCCACAACTATGTGGGACTATCGTTATCAACTTTACATCTTTTGGTATTCACACTATGAACATGTGTAACATCACGTTCGAGATTCATCAAAAATAAACCATTAACCAGCGAGGCATGACCATAAAACATACCTCTCAAATAAATAGAACAACCATTATTCTCAGATTTAAATGAGTAGCCTCTCGAATTAATCGAGATCCAGATACAATGTTCATGCTCAAAGCTGGCACTAAATAACAATTATTGAGGTTTAAAACTAATCCCGTGGGTAGATGCAGAGGTAGCGTGCCAACGGCGATCACATCGACCTTGGAACCATTCCCGACGCGCATCGTCACCTCGTCCTTTGCCAGTCTCCGTTTATTCCGTAGTTCCTGCTTTGAGTTACAAATATGAGCAACCGCACCGGTATCAAATACCCAGGAGCTACTACGAGTACTGGTAAGGTACACATCAATTACTTGTATATCACATATACCTTGGGTGTTGCCGGCCTTCTTCTTGTCCGCTAAATATTTGGGGCAGTTCCGCTTCCAGTGACCACTTCCCTTGCAATAAAAGCACTCAGTCTCGGGCTTGGGTCCATTCTTTGACTTCTTCCCAGTAACTAGTTTACCGGGCGCGGCAACTCCCTTGCCGTCCTTCTTGAAGTTCTTCTTACCCTTGCCCTTCTGGTTTTATTCACCATCAACACTTGATGTTCTTTTCTGATCTCCCCTTCCGCTGATTTCAGCATTGAATATACCTCGGGAATGGTCTTTTCCATCCCCTGCATATTGTAGTTCATCACAAAGCTCTTGTAGCTTGGTGGAAGCGACTGGAGGATTCTGTCAATGACCGCGTCATCCGGGAGATTAACTCCCAGTTGAGACAAGCGGTTGTGCAACCCAGACATTCTGAGTATGTGCTCACTAACAGAACTGTTCTCCTCCATTTTACAGCTGAAGAACTTGTCGGAGACTTCATATCTCTCGACCCGGGCATGAGCTTGAAAAACCAGTTTCAGCTCCTCGAACATCTCATATGCTCCATGTTTCTCAAAACGCTTTTGGAGACCCGGTTCTAAGCTGTAAAGCATGCCGCACTGAACGAGGGAGTAATCATCAGCACGCTGCTGCCAAGCGTTCATAACGTCTTGGTTTTCTGGGATTGGTGCTTCACCTAGCGGTGCTTCTAAGACATAATCTTTCTTGGCTACTATGAGGATGATCCTCAGGTTCCGGACCCAGTCCGTATAGTTGCTGCCATCATCTTTCAGCTTGGTTTTCTCTAGGAACGCGTTGAAATTGAGGACAACGTTGGCCATTTGATCTACAATACATAGTGTAAAGATTTTAGACTAAGTTCATGATAATTAAGTTCATATAGTCAAATTATTTAATGAACTCCCACTCAGATAGACATCCCTCTAGTCATCTAAGTGAAACATGATCCGAGTTTAACTAGGCCGTGTCCGATCATCACGTGAGACGGACTAGTCAAGATCGGTGAACATCTCCATGTTGATCGTATCTTCTATACGACTCATGCTCGACCTTTCGGTCCTCCGTGTTCCGAGGCCATGTCTGTACATGCTAGGCTCGTCAAGTCAACCTAAGTGTATTGCATGTGTTCCGAGGCCATGTCTGTACATGCTAGGCTCGTCAACACCCGTTGTATTCGAACGTTAGAATCTATCACACCCGATCATCACGTGGTGCTTCGAAACAACGAACCTTCGCAACGGTGCACAGTTAGGGTGAACACTTTCTTGAAATTATTATAAGGGATCATCTTACTTACTACCGTCGTTCTAAGCAAATAAGATGCAAAAACATGATAAACATCACATGCAATCAAATAGTGACATGATATGGCCAATATCATTATGCTCCTTTGATCTCCATCTTCGGGGCACCATGATCATCTTTGTCACCGGCATGACACCATGATCTCCATCATCATGATCTCCATCATTGTGTCTTCATGAAGTCGTCACGCCAACGATTACTTCTACTTATATGGCTAACGCGTTTAGCAATAAAGTAAAGTAATTTACATGGCGTTATTCAATGACACGCAGGTCATACAAAATAATAAAGACAACTCCTATGGCTCCTGCCGGTTGTCATACTCATCGACATGCAAGTCGTGATTCCTATTACAAGAATATGATCAATCTCATACATCACATATATCATTCATCACATCTTCTGGCCATATCACATCACATAGCACTTGCTGCAAAAACAAGTTAGACGTCCTCTAATTGTTGTTGCAAGATTTTTACGTGGTTTGTAGGTTTCTAGCAAGAACGTTTCTTACCTACGTATGACCACAACGTGATTTGCCAATTTCTATTTACCCTTCATAAGGACCCTTTTCATCGAATCCGTTCCGACTAAAGTAGGAGAGACAGACACCCGCTAGCCACCTTATGCATCTAGTGCATGTCAGTCGGTGGAACCTGTCTCACGTAAGCGTACGTGTAAGGTCGGTCCGGGCCGCTTCATCCTACAATGCCGCCGAAACAAGAAACGACTAGTAGCGGCAAGAAGAATTGGCAAACTCAACGCCCACAACTGCTTTGTGTTCTACTCGTGCATAGTAACTACGCATAGACCTGGCTCATGATGCCACTGTTGGGAATCGTAGCATAATTTAAAATTTTCCTACGCTCACCAAGATGCATCTATGGAGTCTACTAGCAACGAGGGGAAAGGAGTGCATCTACATACCCTTGTAGATCGCGAGCGGAAGCGTTCCAATGAACGTGGATGACGGAGTCGTACTCGCCGTGATCCAAATCACCGATGACCGAGTGCCGAACGGACGGCACCTCCGCGTTCAACACACGTACGGTGCAGCGACGTCTCCTCCTTCTTGATCCAGCAAGGGGGAAGGAGAGGTTGATGGAGATCCAGCAGCACGACGGCGTGGTGGTGGATGTAGCGGGTCTCCGGCAGGGCTTCGCCGAGCTTCTGCGCGAGAGAGAGAGGTGTTGCAGGGGAGGAGGGAGGCGCCCAAGGCTGTAGTATGCTGCCCTCCCTCCCCCCCTTTATATAGGCCCCCTGGGGGGCGCCGGCCCTGGAGATCAGATCCAAAGGGGGGGCGGCGGCCAAGTGGGGGGGAAGGGGTGCCTTGCCCCCCAAGGCAAGGGGGAAGCTCCCCCCTAGGGTTCCCACCCTAGGCGCATGGGGGGAGGCCCAAGGGGGGCGCCCCAGCCCACTAAGGGCTGGTTCCCTTCCACTTTCAGCCCACGGGGCCCTCCGGGATAGGTGGCCCCACCCGGTGGACCCCCGGGACCCTTCCGGTGGTCCCGGTACAATACCGGTAACCCCCGAAACTTTCCCGGTGGCCGAAACTTGACTTCCTATATATAATTCTTCACCTCCGGACCATTCCGGAACCTCTCGTGACGTCCGGGATCTCATCCGGGACTCCGAACAACTTTCGGGTTTCCGCATACATATATCTCTACAACCCTAGCGTCACCGGACCTTAAGTGTGTAGACCCTACGGGTTCGGGAGACATGCAGACATGACCGAGACGCCTCTCCGGTCAATAACCAACAGCGGGATCTGGATACCCATGTTGGCTCCCACATGTTCCACGATGATCTCATCGGATGAACCATGGTGTCGAGGATTCAATCAATCCGTATGCAATTCCCTTTGTCAATCGGTATGTTACTTGCCCGAGATTCGATCGCCGGTATCCCAATACCTTGTTCAATCTCGTTACCGGCAAGTCTCTTTACTCGTACCGCAATGCATGATCCCGTGACTAACGCCTTAGTCACATTGAGCTCATTATGATGATGCATTACTGAGTGGGCCCAGAGATACCTCTCCGTCACACGGAGTGACAAATCCCAGTCTCGATCCGTGCCAACCCAACAGACACTTTCGGAGATACCCGTAATGCACCTTTATAGTCACCCAGTTACGTTGTGACGTTTGGCACACCCAAAGCACTCCTACGGTATCCGGGAGTTGCACGATCTCATGGTCTAAGGAAAAGATACTTGACATTGGAAAAGCTCTAGCAAACGAAACTACACGATCTTTAATGCTATGCTTAGGATTGGGTCTTGTCCATCACATCATTCTCCTAATGATGTGATCCCGTTATCAATGACATCCAATGTCCATAGTCAGGAAACCATGACTATCTGTTGATCAACGAGCTAGTCAACTAGAGGCTTACTAGGGACACATTGTGGTCTATGTATTCACACATGTATTACGATTTCCGGACAATACAATTATAGCATGAATAATAGACGATTATCATGAACAAAGAAATATAATAATAACCTTTTATTATTGCCTCTAGGGCATATTTCCAACAGTCTGATGCGTGTCTTGCGGGGAAGCAGCGGCATCTGCCCTTTCCCGAGAAGGCACGCTATAACGCGCAGAAACCCCTGGAGCTGGTTCATGGGGTCCTCTGCGGCCCAATCACCCCGGCAACGCCAAGAGGGCGTCGCTACATCCTACTGCTTGTCGATGACTACAACTGGTTCATGTGGGTGCTGCTCCTAGCCTCCAAAGACATGGTGGAGCGAGCCATCGTCAAGCAGCAAGCGGCAGCAGAGGTCGAGTGCGGCCACAAGCTGTGCGTGCTGCGCACGGACCGTGGTGGCGAGTTCACGTCGGCCACATTCTACAAGCACTGCACTGAGAAAGGGGTGCAGCGTCACTCAAAGCCCCTTACTCGCTGCAGCAGAATGGTGTCGTCAAGCGGAGGAACGAGACGGTGCTCGGAATGGCAAGCTGCATGCTCAAGGCAAAGCAGGTGCTGAGCACGTATTGGGGGGAGGTTGTGCTCACGGTTGTCTTCATCCTCAATCGCTCCTTCACAAGGAGCGTCGATGGCAAGACGCCTTATGAGGCGTGGTACAGGAGGAAGCCTAACGTACGCTTCCTCCGCACCTTTGGCTGCGCCGGGCATGTCAAGACGGCACACCCACAGCTGAAGAAGCTCGATGACATGAGCACCCCAATGGTGTTCATGGGCTATGAGACAGGCTCTAAGGCGATGTACGACCCCGTCTCAAAGCGTGTGCATGTCTCGCGCGACGTCATCTTCGACGAAGACGCGCGATGGACTTGGGAGGCGTCGGGGAGGCCCTGGCAAGCAACTCCTTCACCGTGGAATACCCAATGTACTCTACAACCCCGGGAGGCAAGACCTCGGGAAGCCCGGGAGGTGTGGATCCGGGAACTGCAACCCCGAGAACAATGTCCCCGTGTACGGTGTCACCCCGACGTCAAGCAATGTGGGTCCAGGGAGGCAGTTTGCAACCCCGCCAATGGCGAGGTCGGAGCTGTTCGACACCGACGACAGCGTTGGCACCCCACACAGGTTCTGACGTACGGGGGATCTTCTCGATGAACCTGTGACAACACCGCAGCAGCCCGAGAAGGAGTATGTTGATGACGGCGAGGTCCTGCATCTGATGGTCGTCGACGAGCTGGCCACATTTGCGGAGGCCGAGCAAGAGGATTGCTAGAGCCACACGATGCTGGACGAGCTGTCGTCGATCAACGACAACGCCACTTGGACACTCACCACACTGCTTGCTAGACATCGAGCCATCGGGCTCAAGTGGGTGTTCAAGGTGAAGAACGACAAGCACAAGGCCATTGTAAAGCACAATGCGCGCCTCATCGCAATGGGGTACGTGCAGCGCGAGGGAGTGGACTTCGAGGAAGTCTTTGCTCTGGTGGCAAGGCTGGATTCTGTGCGACTCATCCTTGCCGTGGCCGCTCACCGCGGTTGGTAGGTACACCACATGGACGTCAAGTCGGCATTTCTCAATGGCGACCTTAACGAGGAGGTGTATGTCTCCCAGCCTCTAGGATTTGTTGCCAAGAACCACGAGTTGGGTGTGTACAGGCTACACAAGGCCCTGTATGGTCTCCGGCAAGCCCCAAGGGCGTGAATGCCAAGCTCGATGCAAGCCTCGCATCCCTTGGGCTCTCACACAACGCTTCTGAGCATGGTGTGTACTCGCGTGGCACCGGGAACACGATGCTCATCGTCGGCATCTACGTCGACGATCTGGTCATCGCTGAGGCACAGCCCGAAGAGGTTCAACGCTTCAAGGGAGAGATGCATCGTCTCTTCAGCATGACCGACCTTGGGATGCTCCAGTACTACCTCGGATCGGAGGTGAACCAGGAGGGTGGTCGCATCACGATCACGCAGATGGCCTACGCCACTAAGATGCTCGAGTGAGCAGGCATGAAGGACTGCCATGTCGTGCATGCTCGAATGGAGGCACAGCTGAAGCTAAGCAAGGATAGCTCCGAGAAGGCAGTAGATGCTATGCTCTACTACAACATCATCAAGAGTCTCAGGTACCTCGTACACACCCGACCAGACATCACATTCGTTGTCGGGTACCTGAGTAGGTTCATGGAAGCCCCGGCAAGCGATCACCTTGCTGTCGTCAAGCACCTGCTCCGATGCATCACGAGTACGCTCACGCATGGATGCGTGTATCGCCGTGGCAATAGCAAGAGCTTGGTCGGGTACAGCGAGTCCGACCACGCTGGTGACATGGACTCCCAGGAGAGCACCTCGGGCATACTGTTCCTTCTCGGGAATAGTCCCGTCAGTTGGCAATCAGTGAGGCAGAAGATTGTCACCGCATCTTCGTGCAAGGCGGAGTACATCTCGGCAGCTAAAATGGCCTGTCAAGGCATTTGGCTTGCTCGCCTTCTCGACGAGATGCTAAATCAGGACACCGCCCCGGCGCTCCTCTTCGTCGACAACAAGTCGGCGATTTCCCTCAGCAAGAAACCCAGTGCTTCACGACCACAGCAAGCACACCGATCTCCTCTATCACTTCATACATGACTGCGTCGAGAAAGACATGGTGATCGTTGAGTTCATCCGGACTGGTGAGCAGAAGGGGGACATTCTGGCGAAGGCACTTGGTCGCGTCTGGTTCCAGGAACTGTGCGACAGAATCGGGATCGTCAACGTCAAGCTTCTCCGACAGGGTTGAAGGGGGAGATTGTGGGCTCCACCCATGTCTCCGTTGCATGCATACAGCAACATCAGTAGAAGATTACTTAGCTACAAAGGCAGTAGCAATAAGTTGGCAAGACCATTTTGATTTTCTATTATTGTAGGTTAGCAGTGATGTTGCTTGGTATTTGATGTCAGTACATGCGTACCTAGGTCAGTTTAGTGTCCTATATAAGGACTGGTACTTCCCCTGTTGTAACTCATTCCATTCCAAGCCAAGAGCTAATACAAGTACTAGTACTAGATACTCTCCTTCATGTGTGTGTGCTACACTAGTGAGTGTGTGCTTCTCTAGTGTGCTTGAGTACAACAAGCAAAGAGAGAGTAGAAATAGAGAGATTAGTAGTTAGTGGCTCGGGCTAACAGGGCTTGCCAATGAAGATCGAAGGGAAGAAGGCTTTCCCTAGTCGCATTGCGAGAGGGTAAAGGAAAAGTTTTAACCCTAAATTCTGTGAGGCACATCTAATATGGATGTCTTTGTGTTTTGATTTTATATTTATATTTATAGGCCGATCTGGTCGGTGGTAATGCTTGAAATTGCTTCATTGTTTTTCTATAATTAATAATATGGTTGTGCCAATGAGCAGATGCAGAGCCGGGGATCTGTCCTTATATAAAATAGAGAAATAACACATGCAAAAACCTGACATACATACGGGTCGGATGGAGCAGGCAAGCAGCCAATCGGTGTTTACAATCGGCCGTTTGTGCTCATCGGTACATCATATCACAGACCGGTCGTTTCATACAACGGTGAGTGATAACCTTCAAACCGAGACCAGGGATACATATCACTGATGTGCTTTTCCCATCGGTCTGTGATAGCTCTCATCAGTATCGCTTGGCCAGTGGCCGGTCAGTGATGAGGGTCACTGTTGTTCAGATCTGTAATTGTTGGGGAGCGCAGTAATTTCAAAAAAATTCCTACGCACACGCAAGATCCATCTAGGTGATGCATAGCAACGAGAGGGGAGAGTGTTGTCCACGTACCCTCATAGACCGAAAGAGGAAGCGTTATGACAACGCAGTTGATGTAGTCGTACGTCTTCATGATCCAACCGATCCTAGCACAAAGTACGACACCTCCGCGATCTGCACACGTTCAGCTCGGTGACGTCCCACGAACTCTAGATCCAGCCGAGGTCGAGGGAGAGTTTCGCCAGCACGACGGCGTGATGACGGTGATGATGAAGTTACTGACGCAGGGCTTCGCCTAAGCACTACAACGATATGGCCGAGGTGGAAATCTGTGGAGGGGGGCACCGCACACGGCTAAGGCAACTGTCAACTTGTGTGTTCTAGGGGTGCCCCCTCCCCGAATATAAAGGAGCAAGGGGAGGGGGCCGGCGGCCTCATAGGGTGCGCCCCAAGGGGGCAATCCTACTCCTACTAGGAGTAGGTTCCCCCTTTCCTAGTCCAACTAGGAGGGGAAGGAAAGAGGAGGAGGTGAGTAGGAAATAGGGGGCCGGCCCCCCAAGCCCTAAACCAATTCGGTTTGGGCCTAGGGGGCGCGCCCCACATCTCCCTTGTTGCCATCTATTTCCACCAAGGCCCATGAAGGCCCATTGACCCCCCGGGGTGTTCCGGTAACTCCCCGGTACTCCGGTATTTATCCGGTGACCCCCGGAACCTTTCCGGTGTCCGAATATAACCTTCCAATATATCAATATTTATGTCTCGACCATTTCGAGACTCCTTGTCATGTCCATGATCTTATCTGGGACTCCGAACAACCTTCGGTACATCAAAACACATAAACTCATAATACCGATCGTCATTGAACGTTAAGCGTGCGGCCCTACGGGTTCGAGAACTATGTAGACATGACCGAGACACATCTCCGGTCAATAACCAATAGCGGAGCCTGGATGCTCATATTGGCTCCTCATATTCTACGAAGATCTTTATCGGTCAAACCGCATAACAACATATGTTGTTCCCTTTGTCATCGGTATGTTACTTGCCCGAGATTCGATCGTCGGTATCATCATACCTAGTTCAATCTCGTTACCGGCAAGTCTCTTTACTCATTCCGTAATGCATCATCCCGCAACCAACTCATTAATCACATTGCTTGCAAGGCTTATAGTGATGTGCATTACCGAAAGGGCCCAGAGATACCTCTCTGATACACGGAGTGACAAATCATAATCTTGATCTATGCCAACCCAACAAACACCTTCGGAGACACAGTAGAGCATCTTTATAATCACCCAGTTACGTTGTGACGTTTGATAGCACACAAGGTGTTCCTCCGGTATTCGGGAGTTGCATAATCTCATAGTCAGAGGAACATGTATAAGTCATGAAGAAAGCAATAGCAATAAAACTTAACGATCATTATGCTAAGCTAACGGATGGATCTTGTCCATCACATCATTCTCCTAATGATGTGATCCCGTTCATCAAATGACAACACATGTCTATGGTCAGGAAACTTAACCATCTTTGATTAACGAGCTAGTCTAGTAGAGGCATACTAGGGACACTTTGTTCTGTCTATGTATTCACACATGTATCAAGTTTCCTGTTAATACAATTCTAGCATGAATAATAAACATTTATCGTGATATAAGTAAATAAATAATAACTTTATTATTGCCTCTAGGGCATATTTCCTTCAGTCTCCCACTTGCACTAGAGTCAATAATCTAGTTCACATCACCATGTGATTTAACACCAATAGTTCACATCACCATGTGATTAACACCCATAGTTCACATCGCCATGTGACCAATACTCAAAGGGTTTACTAGAGTCAATAATCTAGTTCACATTGCTATGTGGATAATACCCAAGAGCACTAAGGTGTGATCATGTTTTGCTTGTGAGAGAAATTTTTAGTCTACGGGTCTGCAGCATTTAGATCCGTATGTATTTTGCAAATTTCTATGTCTACAATACTCTGCATGGAGCTACTCTAGCTATTTGCTCCCACTTTCAATATGTATCTAGATCGAGACTTAGAGTCATCCAGATCGGTGTCAAAGCTTGCATTGATGTAACTTTTTACGACGAACTCTTTGTCAACTCCATAACCGAGAAACATTTCCTTATTCCACTAAGGATAATTTTGACCGCTGTCCTGTGATCCACTCCTGGATCACTATTGTACCCTCTTGCCAAACTCACGGCGAGGTACACAATAGGTCTGGTACATAGCATAGCATACTTTATAGAACCTATGACTGAGGCATAGGGAATGACTTTTCATTCTCTTTCTATTTTCTGCCGTGGTCGGGTTTTGAGTCTTACTCAACTTCACACCTTGCAACACAAGCAAGAACTCCTTCTTTGACTATTCCATTTTGAACTACTTCAAAATCTTGTCAAGGTATGTACTCATTGAAAAATCTTATCAAGCGTCTTGATCTATCTATATAGATCTTGATGCTCAATGTGTAAGCAGCTTCACTGAGTTCTTTCTTTGAAAAACTCCTTCCAAACACTCCTTTATGCTCTCCAGAAAATTTTACATCATTTCTGATCAACAATATGTCACTCACATATACTTATCAGAAAGGCTGTAGTGCTCCCACTCACTTTGTTGTAAATACAGGCTTCACCGCAAGTCTGTATAAAACTATATGCTTTGATCACACTATCAAAACGTATATTCCAACTCCGAGATGCTTGCACCAGTCCATAGATGGATCGCTGGAGCTTTGCACACTTTGTTAGCACCTTTAGGATCGACAAAACCTTCTGGTTGCATCACATACGACTCTTCTTTAAGAAATCCATTAAGGAATGCAGGTTTGACATCCATTTGCCAAATTTCATAAAATGCGGCAATTGCTAACATGATTCGGACAAACTTTTAAGCATCGATACAAGTGACAAAAATCACATCGTAGTCAACACCTTGAACTTGTCAAAAACATTTTGCGACAATTCGAGCTTTGTAGATAGTAACACTACTATCAGCGTCCGTCTTCCTCTTGAAGATCCATTTATTCTCTATTGCTTGCCCAATATATAAGCAGCTTCACCGAGGTCTTTCATTGAAAAATTCTTATTCAAGTATCATGCTATCCAGAAATTCTATATCATTTCCCATCAACAATATGTCATCCACATATATAATATCAGAAATGCTACAGAGCTCCCACTCACTTTCTTGTAAATACAGGCTTCTCCAAAAGTCTATATAAAACCATATGATTTGATCACACTACCAAAGCATATATTCCAAATCTGAGAGGCTTGCACCAATCCAGAAATGGATCGCTGGAGCTTGCACACTTTGTTAGCACCTTTAGGATCGACAAAACCTTCTGGTTGCATCATATACAATTCTTCTTTAAGATATCCATTAAGGAACGCAGCTTTGACATCCATTTGCCAGATTTCATAATCATAAAATGCAGCAATAGCTAACATGATTCGGACAGACTTAAGCATCACTACGGGTGAGAAGGTCTCATCGTAGTCAACTCCTTGAACTTGTCAAAAACCTTTTGCAACAAGTCGAGCTTTGTAGACAGTAACATTACCGTCAGCGTTGGTCTTCTTCTTGAAGATCCATTTATTCTCTATGGCTTGCCGATCATCGGTCAAGTCAACCAAAGTCCATACTTTGTTCTCATACATGGATCCCATCTCAGATTTCATGGCCTCAAGCCATTTCGCGGAATCTGGGCTCATCATCGCTTCCTCATAGTTCGTAGGTTCGTCATGGTCGAGTAACATGACCTCCAAAACCGGATTACCATACCACTCTGGTGCGGATCTTATTCTGGTTGACCTACGAGGTTCGGTAGTAACTTGATCTGAAGTTTCATGATCATCATCATTAGCTTCCTCACTAATTGGTGTAGGAATCACTGGAACTGATTTCTGTGATGAACTACTTTCCAATTTGGGAGAAGGTACAATTACCTCATCAAGTTCTACTTTCCTCCCACTCACTTCTTTCGAGAGAAACTCCTTCTCTAGAAAGGATCCACTCTTAGCAACAAAGATCTTGCCTTCGGATCTGTGATAGAAGGTGTACCCAATAGTTTCTTGTGGGTATCCTATGAAGACGCATTTCTCCGATTTGGGTTCGAGCTTATCAGGTTGAAGCTTTTTCACATAAGCATCGCAGCCCCAAACTTTAAGAAACGACAGCTTAGGTTTATTGCTAAACCACAGTTCATACGGTGTCGTCTCAACGGATTTAGATGGTGCCCTATTTAACATGAATGCAACTGTCTCTAATGCATAATCCCAAAACGATAGTGGTAAATCGGTAAGAGACATCATAGATCGCACCATACCCACTAAAGTACGGTTATGAAGTTCGGACACACCATTACGCTGTGGTGTTCCAAGTGGCGTGAGTTGTGAAACTATTCCACATTGTTTTAAATGAAGAACAAACTCATAACTCAAATATTCGTCTCCGCGATCAGATCGTAGAAACTTTATTTTCTTGTTACGATGATTTTCTACTTCACTCTGAAATTCTTTGAACTTTTCAAATGTTACAGACTTATGTTTCATCGAGTAGATATACCTATATCTGCTCAAATCATCTGTGAAGGTCACAAAATAACGATACCCGCAGCGAGCCTTAACACTCATCGGACCGCATACATCAGTATGTATTGTTTACAATAAGTCAGTTGCTCGCTCCATTGTTCCGGAGAACGGAGTCTTAGTCATCTTGCCCATGAGGCATGGTTCGGAAGAATCAAGTGATTCATAATCAAGTGATTCCAAAAGCCCATCAGCATGGAGTTTCTTCATGCGCTTTACACCAATATGACCTAAACGGTAGTGCCACAAACAAGTTGCACTATCATTATTAACTTTGCATCTTTTGGCTTCAATATTATGAATATGTGTCGGAGTAAATGGCCACGGGTAGCCTAACCGACTCCCCCTGGCACTTCAAAAAATCATCAGGCCATTCGAGCCTTCAAGCATCCAGAGCATAGGGCCGCCTTCCCCCGGCTCTACCAGAAGGTGGCCCGGCCTCAAAAACCTTCCCAAAGAAAGCTACAAGATGGTCGACTCCAGGAAGCCGGCCCCAAGAGGACCGACTCCCAGAAGCCGGCCATGAAGAAAGCCGACTCCCAAAAGCCGGCCAAGACTGCACCCACCAAGACTGCATCCACATAACGGTGATAAGACGGGGTGTGGCCGCAGTACAACCCACTACCCCTGAATCCCGGAATAGGCATGGTCACAAGGCGTCGTACGGGTCAGCCATCACCCGTCCGGCGCGGCACTGTAGCCATGTTGACCTCGATGTCACCCACGACAGGCGCCAGTACGGCCCGCGGGCGGCGGGCCCCTTTAGCCAGAGAGACGCTCGAAGGCGGCCCGGCCTCCCCTAGTCGGCCGGGGGCGTGGCCGGCTCCCAATAGCCGGCTACCTCCCCCCTCGAAACATGTGCCTCATTAAGGAGACAAGACGAGATGAGGCTACAGTGAGAGCCCGCAAGGCGGCGGCACTACAGCCACGCTTACCTCAACAAAGCCCTCGTCATCAGAGGCAAGGCAACAGTAACCAGCCGCCGACAAGGCCCCCAAGCAGTGGGGCCGGCCTGTCGGCCAAGAGGCCGGCAGCCGGCGGGACCCACCAGTCGGCGGGCCCTAATGGCCGGCGGAGAAGCCGGCGAGCACAGACACTGACGGCTGGGACCCGCGCCCAGCCAGATTACCATTGTACCCCTGGGGGTAGGCCTATATAAACCCCCCGGGATATCCATGCAAAGGGTTGATCTCATAGAGTTTCACACACCACATAGAGGGAAAAGGAGAGCTAGCCTTGCCCTTCTTCCTCCCCTAGCAAAACAGCTCAAGGAGCACTTGTAGCTACTCGTATTGATCTAGTGATCATGCGGAGACCCCGCAGAGTAGGACTAGGGGTGTTATCTCCACGGAGAGCCCCGAACCCGGGTAAGATCCGCCGGTGTGCATGTCTTCGCCTTATCCCGTTTCCAGGCACCGACGATGTCTTACTGGCTCCCACAATGATAAGCCACCCGTTGGCATATGTCGCACCTACCACCCGACATTTGGCGCCCACCGTGGGGCCAGGTGCACCGTCGTCCGGAGACCTGTTCTGGACGGGAACCCTTTTCCTCCCCCGCGAGCATAGCCAGCCACCTACGCCCGATGGCGCTTGCCCTGACGCGCTGCAAGGCGTCAACGACGCCTGCGCGGCGAGCTGCCTCGCCGACCTTCTTGGCGAGACTCGCATCTCCGACGAGCCCGCGTCCGACGTGGGCACAGACTACCCCGAGAGCTGCCTCGTCAGCCTCCTCGACCAGCTTCACGTCTCCAGCGAGCTTGCTGTGGATTTGGAGTCGGTCGGCTCCACCGAGCCGATGCTTGTCGACTCCGACACGGCATCGCTTGACGCCTACCCCTCCGACGTAGTAATCTTCGACGACCCTCTCCCTCGAGCCGACAATGGCAGCAGCGCTATCACTGAGGTGCTGGTCATCAGCCACGGCGCCGACTCGGGCGAGAACGCCCACGACGCCCTACAAGCGGCGATGCATGACTTGTCCGTCCCCATCCCGGCCGACGCCGACGCCGAGACTCTAGAGGCACGCCGCCTCGCCCTCATCACGGAGGGCCAGAAGATAGCCTCCATAAGACGCCTCACTGAGGCTCACCAGCGCGAAGTCGACCGCGCCGCCTTTGGTACGCCACCTCATGGTGGGCCGAGCCGAGCCGGCCTCGTCAAGAAGCGTGGCGCGGCTATCGCCAGCATGCTGGGGGCAGACCGCCCAGTCTACGCCACACCGCTCGAGAATCTGCGAGCCGCTCAGGCGGCTGCAGAAGAGCTAAACGGGCTGGGGGCTGATGAGCTCCCCTACATGACAAGGCGCATCCAGCAGCTGATCGACGCAGCCGCAGAACGGCATGAAGCCGGCGCCCGCGCCGAGAGTCCTCTCCCACGCCGAGAACATGCCGCGACATCCCGGTCGCCGACTGCGAGCGGCGCCCGCGCAAGGAAAGACAAGGAGCCCGCTGCTAGCTGCAGCCGGACTCGAATCACCATCGAGCGCGACGCAGAAGGCCGCCCCCGAGCGGTGGAGCGCCAAGGCGATCCGCCTCCTCCCCCGCCTCGTGGGGAGAGATATCCCACCCTGCCGCCTGTCACGCATCCGACTCTCGGTGGCCGACTAGGCCACCGCGAAGGAGTCGGCGAGAACGACGCCCGCCACCGGATCGACCGCCTAGCACGATCCCTGGCGCTAGAAGAAGAAGACGATGTCGGCCCGCCTTGCTTTGGCCCCCGCATCCGCGACGAGCCTTTCCCCAAAGGGTTCTCGCTCCCCAGAGACACGCCCAAGTACAACGGCTCCATGAAGCCGGAAGATTGGCTGATCGACTACTCTACCGCTGTCAGCATAGCGAACGGCAACAGGCGCATAGCCGTGTAAGTACGTCCCTCTCATGCTTCAAGCACGGCACACACCTGGCTGAACAGCCTCAAGCCCTACAGCGTCAACAGCTGGCTGGACTTCACGGAAGTCTTCGTCCGCAACTTCACCAGCACGTACAAGCGGCCTCCCAAGCCCCGCCAGCTCTCCTTGTGCGTCCAAGGGCCCAGTGAATCGACTCGCGACTACCTCACGCGGTGGGCCGAGCTCCGCAACTCCTGCGAGGGGGTGCACGAGGTTCAAGCCATAGAATACTTTACCGCCGGGTGCCGAGAGGGCACCCTCCTTAAGCACCGACTCCTCTGCGACGAGCCGGCTACCCTCGACGAGCTACTGGTCATAGCAGACAAGTACGCCACGGCCGACTCCTCGATGAAGATCGAGCTCCGAGTGGACGCTTCTGGAAAGGTACTCGCTCCGGCTCCCAAGACGCCGGCTGGCGACTCCAACCGATGCCCCTACCAGAACGGCCACAAGCGCAAGGCCCCTATGCCGCCTTCCACCAGTCGACAGGTGGCCACTGTCGAAGACGAGCAGCCCGAAGAGCGGCCCGCTCCCAAGAAGAAGGGCGGCAGGCCGGCTTGGCAGCCGGCCTTCTCCTACGAACAGACTCTCGATGCCCCCTGCAAGTTCCACAGCGGCGCGAAGCCGTCCAACCACACGACCCGGAAGTGCCACTGGCTCACACGGATCTCCAAGGGCGAGGGGCTGGTGCCGCCTCCGCCTCCCGGCCCGCCGCCTCCAGCCCCCCAGCAGCCGGCTGCTCGCCCAGCAGTCGGAGCCATTCAAGATGAGTTCCCAGATGAGCACGCCGCCTACGTCGTCTTCACGAGCCAGGTTGAAGACAAGCGCAGCCGGCGCCGACAGCACCAAGAGGTCAACGCAGTCGCCTCCAGCAACCCCGAGTTCATGCATTGGTCTGAAAGGCCTATCAGCTGGAGCCGGGCCGATTACCCATAGGTGATGCCGTCTCCTGGCTCCTACGCATTGGTGTTAGACGTCACCCTCGCGACGGAGAGGCGAGCTGTCCGATTCTCCTGCGTGCTGATTGATGGCGGAAGCAATATCAACATACTGTACCGCGACACCATGGAGAAGTTGAACCTCAAGGCGAAGCAGCTCATGCCAAGCCGGACCGTGTTCCATGGCATCATACCCGGCCTGTCCTATTCCCCAATCAGCAAGATCAAGATGGATGTTCTCTTCGGAGACAAGGATCACTTTCGCCGAGAAGCAATCTGGTTTGAGGTAGTGGACCTAGAGAGCCCTTACCACGCCTTGCTTGGCCGACCCGCCCTGGCCAAGTTCATGGCTGTGCCCCACTACGCCTACCTCAAGATGAAGATGCCGAGCTCGAAGGGGATCATCACTGTAGCCGGCGACTACAAGAAGTCCATCGAGTGCGCTGCAGCCAGCAGCCGACTGGCCGAGTCCCTCGTGGTTGCAGAAGAGAAGAAGATACTGGAGTGAGTTGTGGCCATGGCCGGCAAGCAGCCGGCCCTGTCCCCCAACCCCAAGGAATATGATGTGCAGGGCTCCTTCCAGCCGGCCAAGGAGACGAAGAAGATACCTCTGGACCCGGAGAACCCGGAGAGGTTTGCTGTCATTGGTGCAAACCTGGACAGCAAATAGGAAGGCGAGCTTGTCGACTTCCTCCGTGAGAATCGAGACATCTTTGCATGGTCCCCAAAGGACATACCGGGTGTTCCGAAGGATTTCGCCGAGCATAAGCTACACGTCCGAGCGGATGCAAAACCAGTCAAGCAGCCTCTCCTCCGACTGTCAGAGGAGAAGAGAAGAATCGTAGGAGAAGAGATAGCCCGGCTCCTTGCCGCCGGCTTCATTATGTAAGTGTTTTTCCCAGAGTGGCTTGCCAACCCGGTCTTGGTGTTGAAGAAGAACAACAAATGGCGTATGTGTATAGACTACACTAGCCTCAACAAAGCCTGCCCCAAAGATCCGTTTGCCCTACCACGGATTGATCAAGTGATAGACTCCACAGCCGGATGCGAGCTGTTGAGTTTCTTGGATGCCTACTCAGGATACCACCAGATCAAGTTGGACCCAGCTGACCACCTGAAGACCGCCTTCATCACACCATTCGGAGCTTTCTGCTACCTGACTATGACATTCGGCTTGAGAAATGCCGGTGCCACTTTTCAGCGTTGCATGCAGAAATGCCTCCTCAAGCAACTCGGCAGAAATGCCCACGTCTACGTAGACGATATTGTGGTGAAGACAGAGAAGCGCGGCACCCTGCTGGAAGACCTCAAAGAAACATTTGCCAACTTGCGCCGATTCCAGATCAAGCTCAACCCCGAGAAATGCGTGTTCGGAGTACCAGCCGGCCAGCTTCTAGACTTTTTGGTCTCCGAACGCGGCATTGAGTGCAACCCTGTGAAGATCAAGGCCATTGAGAGAATGGAGATTCCCACCAAGTTGCGAGACGTTCAGAAGTTCACCGGGTGCCTGGCCTCCCTAAACCGCTTTATCAGCCGGCTAGGGGAAAAGGCTCTCCCCCTGTACCGACTCATGAAGAAATCCACTCACTTCGAGTGGAACGACCAAGCAGACCAAGCCTTCCATGAGTTGAAGAAGATGCTGACCACTCCACCTGTCCTGGCGGCGCCGACTGAGAAGGAGCCCATGCTCCTTTACATTGCCGCGACTAGCCGAGTGGTCAGTACAGTCATCGTGGTCCAGCGCCCAGAAGAAGGCCGAGCCCAGTTAGTCCAGAGGCCAGTATATTATTTAAGCAAAGTACTGTCCACCTCAAAGCAAAACTACCCGCACTACCAGAAGATGTGCTATGGAGTGTACTTCGCCGCCAAGAAGTTGAAGCCCTACTTTCAAGAGCATCCCATCACGGTCGTATGCACCGCCCCGCTTGCCGAGATCATAGGCAGCCGGGATGCATCCGGCCGGGTGGCTAAGTGGGCCATTGCGCTGGCTCCTTACCACAACCGGAAGATCAAGCCAAGATCCTTCCAAGAGGGCGATCTTGTGCTCCGGCTGATCCAGCGAACAGCCGGCCAGCACAAGCTCTCGGCCCCTTGGGAAGGCCCTTTCGTCGTCAGCAAGGCCCTAGGCAACGACTCCTACTACCTGGTCGACGCACAGAAGCCAAGAGCACGCAAGAGGGATGATTCCGGCAAGGAGTTGGAACGACCATGGAACGCCAACCTCCTGAGAAGATTTTACAGTTAAAAGCAGTATGTATCATGCTACCTTTTTGTATTAAGTACGAAACAACGGGGCCCCCGATGTGCACTCGGGGACTGCCCTCCTTTTTCTATGAATGACAAGTGTCATACCCATGAATGTATTATTACATTTGATTTTCTATCTGGCGCCGGGTTTGACTAGTCGGCCCGGGGACTGGCCGCCTTAAGTTATATTAAAAGTTCTACCTGAAGTCAGACAAGTAGTGTGCCAGCGCCCAAGCCCTCTCTTGTTGTAAGTCGCAGCTCAAAGAACCGACTGTCCGACTGGCAAGAGCCAAAGGCAGAAAGGATGCCCACACGAACAACGGCTAAGGACTAACGAACTTATATAACGCAAGCCGGCCTCCAACCACGCCTACCGGCTGTCAAAACAGCCGGCTGGCCGGCCTCCCAGTCACTTCGCTACAATCCAACAAAGCTAGAGTACTTGCCCTCCCAACTGGCCAAGCACTTCTCCAGCCACAGACTGCGGAGCAGCTGTCCGGCTGGGAAGGCGGCAACCAAGGGAGGGCGGCAAAGGAAACAACCGAAGGATGAAAAGCAAAGAACAAGGGAAAGACAAACGCATGCATGATTATATTTACACATAAGGCCCTCAACAGGCCGGCAGTCAATATAGTTCGAATACACCCCCAGTGGGTGGAACTGTGCAAACTTAACAAAATATTGTTCCAAGAGTAATAAAACAGGAAAGTAGAGGCAGCAGATTAGACTAAGGGCGCAGCAGGGGAGCCGGGCTGGTCGGTGGAGATGGCAGCGCCGGCTGGAGGAGTGGCCGGCTGACGAGTCTCGGCTTGATCATCGCCGGCTGCAGGCGGTGCGCTCGCACGTGCCTTGTTGCTGGAGGCACGGTCAAGCTGAGGCTGACCGGCCGTTCCACCATCTGGCACGGCGTCTTCACCCTCCTCCTCCTCCTCCTCGCCCTCGTCGCCGGAGTTGATCTCCTCCGCCGAATCCTCGCCATCTGTCGGGTTCAGCCCGAACCACTCCTCCGGCTGGGCAACGCCGTTGTCGTCCACCTCAGGAGCAAAGGCGCTAGTGTCGGTGTAATCGGCGATCGCCGAGGCTCGCTGGATGATAGCCGGCCGCACCGGCTCCAGCTCCGTGTCGGCCTCCTGCCGCCAGGTGTCCAGCTGGTCCAAACTCAGCTCGGGATACCAGGCCTTGACAAACTCCAGCGCCCGCCTGGCGCCTGACCGGGCCGCAGAAGCCTTCCAGACCTCGAAGCGGCCGGCCGCCACCTCCAGCCAGTCGGCAGTCCGACTGGGAGTGCGAGGAATCACCTCATCGGGCCAGAGAGCGGCCAGCACCTGCGCCCCAACACGCTGAAGCCGGCGGAGCATGCGGTGACCCGGCTGGAGGCGGGCTAGAATCGCCAAGAGCTGTTCCTCCAGCGACCGGCGAGCCTTCGGCGCGATCTTGGCGCCAGCCTGCCTTTGCGCCTCGCGGTGGGCCTCAACGACCTGGTTGGCGGCAGTAGAGTAGCCAGGGAAAAATACCAAGTCAGGAAACGAACCAAGCGGCAAGCAAAGGACGAAGAAGAGGGCGGCCTACCGTCAACCAAGTCTTCGATCTGGCCATAGCCGTTGATCAACGACTGCCTCGCCTCGGCCCAGCTTGCCGCCTCAGTCTCATATTCGGCTTGAAGGGCGGCCTCGCTGTCCTGCACCGCCTTCAGGGCCGCCTTGTGGCTCTCCTCCTGGTCGGCCAGCTTCTTGGCCAGGCGGTCCCGCTCCTGGGCCAAGGCGTCCAACTCGGCTTCCTTAGCGCAAAGGGCGGCCTGAGTCCCACCCAGCTGCTCCCTCGGTTTGGCGTTGGCCGCTGCAGGCATGGCAGAGAAGAAAGAAGCAATAAGGAAGAAGTCGTCAAGAAAGATCCGACCCGATTGCTCAGCAGTCGGCCCGAATCTCGGGGACTACACCCAATGGGTGCGTTGACGTGCCCCCACGTGAGATAAAAGATGAAGCACTTACCCCGGCTCTCAGATAGATCAGCATTCTTCTGGGTCAGCTCCCGAGCCTGGGAGTTGAAGGCAGCTGCACGGAGGTTGTGGTAGTCCTACAAGTCAGGCAGAGAAGCGAATGAGAACAAGATAGCAAACAAAGCCCGCTAAGAAGTTCCAAGCCGCCTGCTCGGCAGCCGACTCGGAACTCGGGGACTACACCCAGTGGGTGCGCTGACGCACCCCCACGGAAGAAACCAAGATCAAAAAGCAAAAAGACTTACCCGAATGGCCGCTCGCGTCGCGAGGAACTCGTCATTGTATTGCCACAGCGCCGCGGCCTGGGATTGAAGCCGGTTCCCGACTTCTTGCGCCGCCACATTCACCACGGCCGTCCCTCCACCCGGCGTCCACCCCAAGCTGGCGCTGGCTGCCTCCACGTCCCGGGCCGACGAGCTGGAGCCTGCGGCCTTCTGCGGGTCCGAAGTGGCCTTCCCCGTGCGCTGGCGCGATGGCGACTGGACCACCAGGTCCGTCCTCGTAGCCGGCTCGCCCCCAGCCTATTGTGCAGGCGGCACGTTAGGCCGGCTGCCTTGGGCCGCCCCAGTCGGCGAAGACGGTGCCACCTCCCTCTCCGGGACGACGACGTCGTCCTCCCTCTCCAACCCCGGCAGGTCGCCGCCGGCTTCCTCCGGCGGGGGCTCCGGGACCTCGGGCGCCGCGACACGCAGAGGGGTGACAAGCAAGGCTCCCTCCGCTGTTGCCGCGGCCGCAGCCTCCGCCTGGGCCTTGGCCGCCGCGTCGGCACGCGCCTTCGCCTCCTCCTCCTCCTCTTGTGCCGCCTTGGCGGTAGCCGCCCTTAGCTCCTCCACCTCCCGCTCCTCCCGCGCCTCCCGCGCATTTCGCTTCGTCGCCGCCTGAAGCTCGGCATGGGGGTCCACACGGCGGGTGCTCCCGGATCCTCCCGGCGATCCAACCACGGAGGCGGCAGCAACCCGCTCAAGAGAAAGCGGAGCCCTGATTTTTGAAACAAGACAAGGGTTCATAAATCGACAAGAAAAGAAGAAAGAGTATGCAAAAGAATATACACTTACGCTGACACCGTCTGCAGTTGCTTCACCACCTTGCGGAAGCGGGCCGCCTTCGCGGCCGCCTCATCCCGCCTGGTCGCCGCCGCCCCGCCCTTGGACTTCTTCGGCCGACTGCAGAACAAGCCCAACGCGGCCCGGTGCTTCTGCCCGCCGCCCCGAGCAGGCGACGCGGCGGAGGAACCCGCGCCATGGCCAGACGCCGGCTGGCGGCGTGGAACGATTTCCGTCTCATCGTCATCCGGCCAGTCGTCGAAGCTGACTCCAAGCCCGGAGCCGCCTGCTTTGCCGCCGGCTTCGCCGCCTCCCGCCTCGGTGTTGTCATCCATGGCGGCTGCCCCCAAGTCGTGATCCTCCAAGTCATGCTCCGCCTGGTCGGGAAGAAATCGGCGATCCGCCCCAACTCGGCCGCAGGTCGAAGGAGAGGGCTCTGCCAAGATGTGCCAACTGGTCAGAGTCGGCCAAGAAAAACTCGGCGACAAAACTAAGAGAAGAAAGGATAAAGAGAGCATACCGTAGGCGGGGGATGAGCACGGGAGTACGGCTCCTTGCCAAACCGCCACTCTGCGGAGAGCTTGTAGTTCGCAAGATAATTCACCATATGAGCCACCTCGTCATGAGGCATGTCCTTGGTGCACATCCGGCTCGGATCGAGTTGGCCGCTCATCTGACAGATCAGATGAGGGCGGCTTTGAAGCGGAAGCACCCGGCGCGCGATGAAGGCGGCCAGCAAGTCGGACCCAGTCAGGCCCTCCGATTGGATCATTACCCGGAGTCGGGCGACGGCCGCGGCTCCAGCCGGCGACAGCGTCACGGCCCGATAGGACCACTGGGGCCGCCTCCCAGCCGGCGGGCCGGCTACGTAAGCTGGCAAGTTGACGTAGTCGCCTTGCGGGGCGATGTTCCTCACGTAGAAATACGACTTCTTCCAGCGCTTCACCGACTGGATCAGCGTGATGACGGGGAAGGGGTTGTCGGCCGCCGGCCTCCGCATCGCAATGAAGGCGCCACTCTGAGCCGGCACGCCCTGCATGCGGGTGCCGAGTTTGGTTTGGAAGAACTCCCCCCGGAGCTCGAGGGTGGGGAGAACGCCAAGAAAGCCTTTGCACAGGGTGACGAAGGCGGACAGCAGCACCACAGTGTTCGGGGTGAGGTGGTGCGGCTGGAGTTGATAGAAGTCGAGAAAGGAGCGGAAGAAAGCGCTTGCCGGCAGGCCGAGGCCGCGCAGGAAGTGCGAGCGGAAGATTACCCGCTCGCCTTCCTCCGGCGCCGGCATGATCTCCTTCTCCGGCGCGAGACGGACCCGCACCTGGTCCTTGCCGGGCAACCGCCGCGTCTTGCGGAGGAAGTCGATGTGGTCCATATGGACGTTGGAGCCATCCCAGTCCCCGCCGTACTGCATGGTGGCGAGAAGCTAACGAGGAAGGGTGCGGCGGCGGAGAAAGCACGGCCCTACGGCGGCAAAGCTGCGGGGCGGAGTGAAGATTGGAGGGACGGCGCGGCGGCGAGGCGCTGCTGCGAGGGAAAGCAGGAGGAGGAAGATGGCGGAGAGGAGAGGAGCGTGCGAGCGTCTGCCGCTTCCCCTCCTCCCCCTACTTATAGCCTCGTGCAGCAAAGCCGAGGAGGCGAGGCGTGGGGAGGAACGTGGGATTAACTGCGCCCACTCCCCCACGTCCCGCCATTATTGCGCCCTAACGGCGTGCGGAAACCGCCGCCGGAAGACGTGCGGACAGCTTTGGGCCACAGAGAATCCGCGCTTGGGCCTAGGCGTAGGAGTGGTGGGCCCCCCGGCCTGCGGCGACGTCCTGTCACGCGCGTGGGTTGGCAGGCTTTTTTCAGCCGGAGGATGCCACGTGGTTCGCAGGCAGCGAGCGACCGGCCCGCAGCCCGGCGCGCGCGCCAACAGACTCCCGCCTTTCGACTTTAGAAATTTCGCCAAGACGGCGCGCCCAACCAAAGCCGGCTCCCAGCTACTGGCTCGTCAAGATAAGAAGCTGACCGAGCTTCTCGACCTCCTCTCAGCCTCGAAGCCCAACCAGCTTCGGGGACTACTGTCGGCGTAAATGGCCACGGGTAGCCTAACCGACTCCCCCGGCACTTCAAAAAATCATCAGGCCATTCGAGCCTTCAAGCATCCAGAGCATAGGGCCGCCTTCCCCCGGCTCTACCAGAAGGCGACCCGGCCTCAGAAACCTTCCCAAAGAAAGCTACGAGATGGCCGACTCCAGGAAGCCGGCCCCAAGAGGACCGACTCCCAGAAGCCGGCCTTGAAGAAGCCGACTCCCAGAAGCCGGCCAAGACTGCACCCACCAAGACTGCATCCACATAACGGTGATAAGACGAGGCGTGGCCGCAGTACAGCCCACTACCCCCGAATCCCGGAACAGGCATGGTCACAAGGCGCACGAGTCAGCCATCACCCGTCCGGCGCGGCACTGTAGCCATGTTGACCGCGATGTCACCCACGACAGGCGCCAGTACGGCCCGCGGGCGGCGGGCCCCTTTAGCCACAGAGACGCTCGAAGGCGGCCCGGCCTCCCCTAGTCAGCTGGGGGCATGGCCGGCTCCCAATAGCCGGCTACCTCCCTCCCTCGAAACATGTGCCTCATTAAGGAGACAAGACGAGGTGAGGCTACAGTGAGAGCCCGCAAGGCGGCGGCATTGTAGCCACGCTTACCTCGACAAAGCCCTCGTCATTAGAGGCGAGGCAACAGTAACCAGCCGCCGACAAGGCCCCCAAGCGGTGGGGCCGGCCTGTCGGCCAAGAGGCCGGCAGCCGGCGGGCCCCAATGGCCGGCGGAGAAGCCGGCGAGCACAGACACTGACGGCTGGGACCTGCGCCCAGCCGGATTACCATTGTACCCCTAGGGGGTAGGCCTATATAAACCCCCCGGGATACCCATGCAAAGGGTTGATCTCATAGAGTTTCACACACCACATAGAGGGAAAAGGAGAGCTAGCCTTGTCCTTCTTCCTCCCCTAGCAAAACAGCTCAAGGAGCACTTGTAGCTACTCGTATTGATCTAGTGATCATGCGGAGACCCCGCAGAGCAGGACTAGGGGTGTTATCTCCACGGAGAGCCCCGAACCTGGGTAAGATCCGCCGGTGTGCATGTCTTCGCCTTATCCCGTTTGCAGGTACCGGCGATGTCTTACTGGCTCCCACAATGATAAGCCACCCGTTGGCATATGTCGCACCTACCACCCGACAATATGTGTATCACTACGATCGAGATCCAACAAACCATTTTCATTGGGTGTATGACCATAGAAGGTTTTATTCATGTAAACAGAACAACAATTATTCTCTAACTTAAATGAATAACCGTATTGCAATAAACATGATCAAATCATATTCATGCTCAACGCAAAACACCAAACAACATTTATTTTAGGTTCAACACTAATCCCGAAAGTATAGGGAGTGTGCGATGATGATCATATCAATCTTGGAACTACTTCCAACACACATCGTCACTTCACCCTTAACTAGTTTCTGTTCATTCTGCAACTCCCGTTTCGAGTTACTACTCTTAGCAACTGAATCAGTTTCAAATGCCGAGGGGTTGCTATAAACACTAGTAAAGTACACATAAATAACATGTATGTCAAATATACCTTTGTTCACTTTGCCATCCTTCATATCCGCCAAGTATCTAGGGTAGTTCCACTTCCAGTGACCATTTCCATTGTAGTAGAAGCACTCGGTCTCAGGCTTAGGTCCAGACTTGGGCTTCTTCACTTGAGTAGCAACTTGCTTGCCGTTCTTCTTGAAGTTCCCCTTTCTATCCCTTTGCCCCTTTCTTGGAATTAGTGGTCTTGTTAACCATCAACACTTGATGCTCTTTCTTGATTTCTACCTTCGTCGATTTCAGCATCGCGAAGAGCTCGGGAATTACTTTCGTCATCCCTTGCATATTATAGTTTATCACAAACTTCTAGTAACTTGGAGATAGTGACTAGAGAACTTTGTCAATTACTATCTTATCTGAAAGATTAACTCCCACTTGATTCAAGCAATTGTAGTACCCAGACAATCTGAGTACATGCTCACTGGTTGAGCTATTCTCCTCCATCTTGTAGGCAAAGTACTGTCAGAGGTCTTATACCTCTCGACACGGGCATGAGTCTGAAATACTAATTTCAACTCTTGAAACATCTTATATGCTCCATGACGTTCAAAACATTTTTAAGTCCCGGTTTTATGCCGTAAAGCATGGTGCACTAAACTATAAAGTAGTCATCATACCGATCTTTTATCAAAACGTTCATAACGTCTGCATCTGCTCCTGCAATAGGTCTGTCACCTAGCGGTGCATCAAGGACGTAATTCTTCTGTGCAGCAATGAGGAAAATCCTCAGATCACGGACCAAGTCCGCATCATTGCTACTATCATCTTTCAACTTATATTTCTCTAGGAACATATAAAAATAAACGGGGAGCTACATCAAGAGCTATGGATCTACAACATAGATATGCTAATACTACCAGGACTAAGTTCATGATAAATTAAAGTTCAATTAATCATATTACTTAAGAACTCCCACTTAGATAGACATCCCTCTAGTCATCTAAATGATCACGTGATCCAAATCAACTAAACCATGTCTGATCATCACGTGAGATGGAGTAGTTTTCAATGGTGAACATCACTATGTTGATCATATCTACTATATGATTCACGCTCGACCTTTCGGTCTCCAGTGTTCCGAGGCCATATTTACATATGCTAGGCTCGTCAAGTTTTACATGAGTATTCTGCGTGTGCAAAACTGGCTTGCACCCGTTGTATGTGAATGTAGAGCTTATCACACCCGATCATCACATGGTGTCTCGACACGACGAACTATCGCAACGGTGCATACTTAGGGAGAACACTTATACCTTGAAATTTAGTGAGAGATCATCTTATAATGCTACCGCCGAACTAAGCAAAATAAGATGCATAAAGGATAAACATCACATGCAATCAAATAAGTGATATGATATGGCCATCATCATCTTGTGCCTTTGATCTCCATCTCCAAAGCACCGTCATGATAACCATCATCACTGGCTTGACACCTTGATCTCCATCGAAGCATCATTGTCGTCTCGCCAACAATTGCTTCTATGACTATCGCTACCGCTTAGTGATAAAGTAAAGCAATTACATGGCGATTGCATTTCATACAATAAAGCGACAACCATATGGCTCCTGCCAGTTGCCGATAACTGTTACAAAACATGATCATCTCATACAACAATTTATATATCATCACGTCTTGACCATATCACATCACAACATGCCCTGCAAAAACAAGTTAGACGTCCTCTACTTTGTTGTTACAAGTTTCACGTGGCTGCTACGGGCTTAGCAAGAACCGTTCTTACCTACGCATCAAAAACCAAAACGATTTTTCGTCAAGTGTGCTGTTTTAACCTTCAACAAGGACCGGGTGTAGCCACACTCGATTCAACTAAAGTTGGAGAAACAGACACCCACTAGCCACCTGTGTGCGAAGCACGTCGGTAGAACCAGTCTCGCGTAAGCGTACGCGTAATGTCGGTCTGGGCCGCTTCATCCAACAATACCGCCGAATCAAAGTATGACATGCTGGTAAGCAGTATGACTATTATCGCCCACAACTCTTTGTGTTCTACTCGTGCATATAACATCTACGCATAGACCTGGCTTGGATGCCACTGTTGGGGAACGCAGTAATTTCAAAAAAATTCCTATGTACACGCAAGATCCATCTAGGTGATGCATAGCAACGAGAGGGGAGAGTGTTGTCCACGTACCCTTGTAGACCGAAAGCGGAAGCGTCATGACAACGCGGTTGATGTAGTCGTACGTCTTCATGATCCAACCGATCCTAGCACCGAAAGTACGGCACCTCCGCGATCTGCACACGTTCAGCTCGGTGACATCCCACGAACTCTAGATCCAGCTGAGGTCGAGGGAGAGTTTCGTCAGCACGACAGCGTGATGACGGTGATGATGAAGTTACCGACGCACGGCTTCGCCTAAGCACTACAACGATATGACCGAGGTGGAAATCTGTGGAGAGGGGCACTGCACACGGCTAAGAGAACTGTCAACTTGTGTGTTCTAGGGGTGCCCCTCCCCCGTATATAGCCTCATAGGGTGCGCCCAAAGGGGGGAATCCTACTCCTACTAGGAGGGGAAGGAAAGAGGAGGAGGAGAGTAGGAAAGAGGGGGCCGCCCCCAAGCCCTAAACCAATTCGGTTTGGGCCTGGGGGGGCATGCCCCACAGCTCCCTTGCTGCCCTCTATTTCCACTAAGGCCCATGAAGGCCCATTGACCCCCCGGGGTGTTCCGGTAACTCCCCGGTACTCCGGTATTTATCCGGTGTCCGAATATAACCTTCCAATATATCAATCTTTATGTCTCGACCATTTCGAGACTCCTCGTCATGTCCGTGATCTTATCCGGGACTCCGAACAACCTTCGGTTCATCAAAACACATAAACTCATAATACCGATCGTCATCGAACGTTAAGCGTGTGGACCCTACGGCTCGAGAACTATGTAGACATGACCGAGACACATCTCCGGTCAATAACCAATAGCGGAACCTGGATGCTCATATTGGCTCCTACATATTCTACGAAGATCTTTATTTGTCAAACCGCATAAGAACATACGTTGTTCCCTTTGTCATCGGTATGTTACTTGCCCGAGATTCGATCGTCGGTATCATCATACCTAGTTCAATCTCGTTACCAGCAAGTCTCTTTACTCATTCCATAATGCATCATCTCGCAACCAACTCATTAGTCACATTGCTTGCAAGGCTTATAGTGATGTGCATTACCGAGAGGGCCCAGAGATACCTCTCCGATACACGGAGTGACAAATCATAATCTTGATCTATGCCAACCCAACAAACACCTTCGGAGGCACCTATAGAGCATCTTTATAATCACCCAGTTACGTTGTGACGTTTGATAGCACACAAGGTGTTCCTCCGGTATTCGCGAGTTGCATAATCTCATAGTCAGAGGAACATGTATAAGTCATGAAGAAAGCAATAGCAATAAAACTTAACGATCATTATGCTAAGCTAACGGATGGGTCTTGTCCATCACATTGATACGTCCATTTTGCATCATGCTTTTATATCGATATTTATTGCATTATGGGCTGTTATTACACATTATGTCACAATACTTATGCCTATTCTCTCTTATTTTACAAGGTTTGCACGAAGAGGGAGAATGTCGGCATCTGGAACTCTGGGATGGAAAAGGAGCAAATATTAGAGACCTATTCTGCACAACTCCAAAAGTCCTGAAACTCCACGAAAGTCAGTTTTGGAATATATTAAAAATATTGGGCGAAGAAAGCACCAGAGGGGGGCCACCCACCGTCCACGAGGGAGGGGGCACGCCCTACCCCCCTGGGCGCGCCCCCTGCCTCGTGGGCCCCCTGGCAGGCCTCCGGTGCCCATCTTTGGCTATATGAAGTCTTTCGCCCTGGAAAAAACCAGAAGGAAGCTTTCGGGATGAAGCTCCGCCATCTCGAGGCGGAACCTGGCGAAACCAATCTAGGGCTCCGGCGGAGCTGTTCTGCTGGGGAAACATCCCTCCGGGAGGGGGAAATCATCACCATCGCCATCACCATCGATCCTCTCATCGGGAGGGGGTCAATCTTCATCAACATCTTCACCATCACCATCTCCTCTCAAACCCTAGTTCATCTCCTGTATCCAATCTTTGTTCCAAAACCTCAGATTCGTACCTGTGGGTTGCTAGTAGTGTTGATTACTCCTTGTAGTTGATGCTAGTTGGTTTATTTGGTGGAAGATCATATGTTCAGATCCTCTATGCATATTAATACCCCTCTGATTATGAACATGAATATGATTTGTGAGTAGTTACGTTTGTTCCTGAGGACATGGGAGAAGTCTTGCTAAAATTAGTCATGTGAATTTGGTATTCGTTCGATATTTTGATTAGATGTATGTTGTCTCTCCTCTAGTGGTGTTATGTGAACGTCGACTACATGACACTTCACCATTATTTGGGCCTAGAGGAAGGCATTGGGAAGTAATAAGTAGATGATGGGTTGCTAGAGTGACAGAAGCTTAAACCCTAGTTATGCGTTGCTTCCTAAGGGGCTCATTTGGATCCATATGTTTCATGCTAAGGTTAGGTTTACCTTAATACTTCTTTTGTAGTGGCAAATGCTTGCAATAGGGGTTAATCATAAGTGGGATGCTTGTCCAAGGAAGGGCAGTACCCAAGCACCGGCCCACCCACATATCAAATTATCAAAGTAATGAACGCGAATCATATGAGCGTGATGAAAACTAGCTTGACGATAATTCCCATGTGTCCTCGGGAGCGTTTTCCTTTATATAAGAGTTCATCCAGGCTTGTCCTTTGCTACAAAAAGGATTGGGCCATCTTGTTGCACCTTATTTACTTTTATTACTTGTTACCCGTTACAATTTACCTTATCACAAAACTATCTGTTACCGATAATTTCAGTGCGTGCAGAGAATACCTTACTGAAAACTGCTTGTCATTTCATTCTGCTCCTCGTTGGGTTCCACACTCTTTGTCGTGGAATTATCACGGCAGATGTCCTCGAGCTAGGACTTAGTCGTGGAGCCATCGCTACTAGGAAGCTTGAAGGGGTTATGCGGGACAAGGAACACGAGGGTTATACTGGTTCGGCCCCTTACGGTGAAGGTAAAAGCCTACGTCCAGTTTGAGGTGTTATCGATTAGGGTTACGATCACCAGGGAGCTAAATAGCTATGCCCGGCTTTCGATGAGATTGTTCTCCTTAAACCGCTGCCGGGTCCTCCCTTTATATAGGGAGGCCGACGCCCAGCAGCCCTTAGAGACCCGACCGGCTCATAAGAGCGTCCGGCTCGGACTCTAAATAATGCGTGCCTTACACTACAAGTCTATTATAACAATGATTGTAACTACGGGCTTTAAGCCATATCCGGGTCTCAGCCCATCTCTGGCCCATCATCTTGAAACTTAACTCCGGGCTTCTGGCAATGACCCTTAGAGTAACCCGGCCCTCCTAACGGGTGACTCCAAGGTCTATATCCTCAACATTAGGCCCCAGATTGACTTGAGCCGGCTCGTGTCAATCTCCAACTCTGCCGACAGAGAAAATCTCCGGCTTACCATTCATGTGAAGGCCATAACCCGGAGTGACGTCATCCTCTGGACTCCGGATAATCCTCCGTGATGTCATCCTCCATTAAGACCGTTTTTTACTCCGCCAGATCCGCAACGGATCTTTGCTTTTACTGTCATTCCGAAAATCGAGGCGCCGTGAGGGGGAGATAACCACGCCGTGGTCTCCTTGAATCTCGCGCCCACTTATGACTCTGCCTTATAAATAGGCCGGCCCAGCGCTTTCTTCTCACGCTCCCCTTCTTCCTCCTTGCGCCATCGCTCTTCTGCCCGAGCTCTGCCACTGCCGCCGCCGTCGCGCCCTTGACCTTCATCAACCCGGCCGCTGCATCACCCTGACTCGGACCAGATAACGGCGGCGACTTCCATTCTTCCCCAACTCCGGTGAGTCTCCTTTGCCTTACTAGAACAGATCTGTGGTAGAGTTCGTCTGTGTTCTTCATGTTCGTCACCATAGCCGCAAGTTTCGGTAGCTCCTGTAGTCACTGCCCCTGTTGATCTTAACTTTTCGTAGAACCACTGCGGTAGATGTTTGAGATCCATTTCTCCTGCAAGAGACCCTCCTTTACTGCATAGGAATCACGTTCAACCTCAAGAACTTCTCCTGCCTCTGTTTTTTAGGTCTAGAAAAGTTTCATTTCACCCGACCATTTTGATCCAAAAAAGTTACTGCAACACGTGAAACCTGTTTTACCACACTTAGTAAAAACTGCAGCCCTTGAATCTTGGCGGTTTATATTTCCGACTTAAAGAAAACACGCGCCGTAGAACTTTCCGGTTTAAAGAGAATTATGCTCTGTAGAATCCTCCGGCTTAATTGTGGTAAGCCGTAGATGACCAATTTATTCTGAATGCCCCTACGACTTAGATAACCCACCGTATCTGAATATATCTCATTAGTCCCCTTTATAAGCCGCCATTGTAGTCTGAATGATAATCTCCGGCTTATAATTAACCCGGACACTTTTTTCTTTACCATAGAACACCAACATTCACCATGCCTCCCAAGGCCCCCATCACTTGCAACTGGATGAGATCCAACGTTACTGACGACACCCTGGCCAACTTCGTTAAGTCCGGATATCTGCCCAAGAAGGAAGTGATGTCCTACCGTGCCCCTGATCCGTCCGAAGAAAGACCACAGCCGAGGGACGGGGAGGTAGTGATCTTTGCGGACCATATGAGCCGGGGCTTCGCACCGCCCGGCTCAAAATTCTTCCGGGACGTGCTCAACTTTTTTGACCTTCGGCCTCAGGATATAGGACCCAACTCCGTATCCAACATCTGCAACTTCCAAGTCTTTTGCGAAGTATACCTTGGAGAGGAGCCCAGTTTGCTGCTTTTCAGAGAACTGTTCTACTTAAACCGCCAAAACGAGTGTGCGAACGGGCCGAGTCTGGAATTAGGCGGTATCTCCATCCAACGGCGCAGGGACTGTCTATTCCCTTACGCAGAGCCGCCAAGCCACCCCAAGGACTGGAACATGACTTGGTTCTACTGCCAAGACACGTCCCCGGCTGACGAGAACCCGCTGCCCGGCTTTCGCCCAACACGCCTAGAGCCGACTCATCCGCTATCCGACAAACTGACTGCCGCGGAACGCCAGCCTCTGCTTCCAACGATCAATAAGATCAAGGCCCTGCTAGGCAACGGTCTGAACGGAATAGACCTGGTCCGGGTCTGGATCTCGTGGCGGGTGATCCCATTGAGCCGCCGCCCCGGCTTAATGTGTGAGTACACCGGGCGCAAGGATGACCCGCAGAGGCACAGTCGCAATGATCTTCCAGAAGACGTTGCTGAAGAAGAGACCAAGGCTCTGTTAAACGAGAGCCTGGCAGACTGTGGAAGAACCGGGCTAGCCCCGTTCTGCAAAACCAATCCAGCCCCAGCGGTAAGCCGCCGACTTTAACCTTTCAACTTCTTTTGCATGTCATCTTACTCTGAACCTTTTTAAGAGTTCATTACTGTATTTTTCAGGCTGATGATAAATTCTGGCGGGTCAAGTATGACCATGAAGCGGCCAAGAAGGCCAGGAAGGCGAAGAAAGCCGCCAAGAAGGCCGCCCCTCGCAAAAAGGGAAACAGACCCACTGCTTCGGAGCTACTGCAATTAAGCGACAGCTCCGAGTCAGAGGTAACCCTTAAACCTTTAAACTCTTGCCATATTTGTTGTTTGTTGTTGTCTGCCTTATCAACATTTTGCTTATTGACAAGATGACACCGGCGCCAGTAACCCGGTGGTTGAAGAGGTAACATCACTTTCCTCCGACTCGGAGCCTTTGCCACAGCTGAAAGTCCGAAGAGTAACCCGGAAAGTAAGCTTTTCCCATCCATTAGCTCATCAAGACCCTCGATTTCTTTTGAAGCAGCAGGTTCACGAAAGCCGGCGTCACACCCGGGCCCGCAAGGACGCCGACCTCTCCGCCGGGTTACCCGACGCCACAAGGAAGCGTCGCACTGAGGTTTTTTCTCACCTGTACCCTTTTCATCCGTTGGCGGGTGTCATCCGTCAGCCACTCAACTCTTCTGACTCCAATTATCAGGAGATCTCCCCCTCTTTGGGTGACTCCATGCAGTCAAGTCTGCCGGCTTTCAAGACTGCACCCGGGTAATAACAATCTCCTTACATTATCTGTCTGTACTTATTCCTTGTGTGCCTGACACTTCTGCCTTTTCAGTGCCCAGGCAAAGCTCACCAAAAGAGCAAAGAAGACCAGGTCAGCCGGAGTGCCGGACTTGCCTGAACCGGAGGCGACGGCTCAATAACCGCCAGCTGCCTCCGCCCCTGAAGCCACCATTCCCATGGACACGGCGCCTGAAGCCCCTGCCCTGACTACCAAGACAACGACCGAAGCGTCGGTTAACCCGGAGGCCTCCGGCTCAGCCCCACCAACTGACGACCCGGACGTGGTAATTACCCGGACGGAGTATGTTGAGCCGGGGCGGCCGACCGTGCTAGCCAAATGCTCCGCAAAGGGGGAGTTGCTGCAACCCCACCGGGTGAATCTGGACCTCTCCAGCTACACCGACTTGAGCGTTGGAGAGCTCGTCTTTGGCTACATCAACCAAGTTCACAAGAGCCGGGACGCCGAGATCGCCATGGTCAACCAGATCCAACAAAAATCTGAGGTATCCTTCTGTTGTCTTCTTATTTTCTGCATAGTGACCCTTGTCATGCTAGCCCCCAAGTCAACAACTTATACTTGAATATGTTGTAGACTTAGGCCCCGGCTTACTCAATTAAGCCGGTAGTATGTAGATAGATACGTTCAATACGCATTAGCCCCCAAGTGCCAAGTGTCTTTGCTTGGAAAGCGCTTGGGACTTATAGAATGACTGCTAATAACCCGGAAATATATGCAGGCTGTTGGCAAGAAATTAGAGTCGGATCTTGCGGATCTCAAGAGCCGGCTAAAGACTCAAGAGATGGAGACCCAGAAGGCAAACGCCAAGTTTGTCTCTAGCATCGTCGCTCAAGAGAAATTGAAGACCGAATTTGATGCTGAGCGGAAGGCCTGGGCTGAGGAGAAAGCCGCACTAGTAACCCGGGCGGAACAGGCAGAGAAGGTGCTCTTTGAAAAAACCGCCGAGCTCTCCAGCCTAAAGCGCCAAGTGTCCCAAATGGTAGCCGCCATCTTCGGTAAGTCGCCTCACCGGTTTTCATCCATGTTAGAATGTTTACATTTCCTGATTCATCCTTGTCACCGGGTCATCTGATGTTGTTAACACAGGTTCCAGAAGCGCCAACCTGAACCAGAGCGTGGTCACCAAGTTAAAGGCCGTGTACACCCTGGTGGAACAGCTCTACACCGGGTCACAGCGGGCCTTAGCTGTGGTGGCCCTATCCAATGAGGTGCCAACTCATCTGGCCGAAGTCCTGCGCCGGCTCGCAGTTCTGCCGCAGCGGATCCAGGAGCTACGACGAGCATCCGCGAGAGCCGGAGCAATCGTCGCGCTGAGCCGGGCCAAAGCATTCTTGCCGGAGCTAGACCCGGCAGACATCGCCCTGGGTTACCCCAGTCTGAAGGAAAACGGCTCAGCGTTCGACCAGAAGGATTTTGCGGCGTGTGTGAAGGCTGTACGCCCGGTGGCCACCATCATCGGGAACGACACCGACTTAACCAAGTATCAGCCGGGATATAACGCGGAGAATCAGAGGATTCCAACTCCTCGCTATGAAGCTCTCAATCTGATTCCTCCGGCTCGCCAGCACACCTTCGCCCCGGAGATTAACCCGGCCGGGTTAATCGACGAAGAAGCCCAGTTCGAAGCTCTTCGCGGCATCGACTGGAAATCGTCAACCTTCGAGGTCTTGGGATCAACCGGAGCAGAAGACGAGCTGGGGACTTCAACCCAGCAGGCACCATAAAGCGGCTGGCGGTTCACCAAACAACGCTCCAACCTTGAGACTTTGAGGAATTCTGTAATAGACTAGGTGCAACAATTTATCTCTGCCGTGCCATCGTGCACGTAATGAATGCTGAAATCCCTTGAAATTATCTTTTTAATGTTCCTCCGGGTCAAAGTTATCCCTTTGTCCTTCTCAACCTTAAAAGGTGCCTTTAAGTATTTGCATAGAAAGGCAAATTACAAGCCTCAAGGCGGCTTACCACCCTGAGAAACAGGTGTTTGAGATGGATAACCCAGAATATGAATCAAAAAGGACTGGTCCTTAGTTACACTCTGAACATAGCCCTGATAACACACTTAACGGCCTGCAAGCATGCTTCCGGATTAAATAACCCGGGTAGCACGGTTGCCATCTTAACTCTAATTGACTTGCCTTGATAACATCCATGATGTTCAATTAACAAGATAAGCCCAAAATTAAGCCGGCAGGTGAAACCCGGCCATGCACACTTTGTCATGATCAAAGTAAACTTGTGATAAATCAGAACTTAGGGGCTTCCAGTTCGAATACGACCAGAGACCCGGCCCAAAAGGGGTTAAGCCATGATTCGGATACAATCATATAGCCCCCAGTGGGTGTGGCGATGCCAATCAAGAGGGTACCGACAGCTATGTTCTCTTTGGTTCGAATATGACCCATGTTTGAATAGGAAGCCCCCAAGTGATTCTTAAAATTGTTTAACGACGCTGATTCGAATACGATCCACGTCGGTTCCCAGAGGGGTTAAACTGTGATTCAAATATGATCAAAGTTAACTTCCCAACGAGCTCGGCACTTTGCCAATCAAATGGGTATCGACAGCTATGTTCTCTTTGGTTCGAATACGACCCATGTTTGAACAGGAAGCCCCCAAGTGACCTTATTGCTTACGGCCAGACTCAAATACAATCATAAGCCGGATCCTCCTTTAAAACAGCATGTAAAAATAACACACGCATAATTGGGGGAGAAAAAAGGACAGAGGCCCTGCTTTATTGCTAATCATAATATATACACGTCTGAGATAAATATGTACACCACGAGAACCGGCAGCTCAAGTGTAGTAAGGCCGAAGCTAAGCTATATTCCACGGCCGGCGGGTCTCCTCCTCAGATTTACGCGAATCTTTATGTTCCCGAATATCAATGAGGTAATATGACCCGTTGTGCAAGTTCTTACTGACCACAAAGGGCCCTTCCCAAGGTGGGGATAACTTGTGTGCATCTGTTTGATCCTGGATGAGCCGGAGCACAAGGTCGCCTTCCTGGAAGACCCGGGATTTGACCCGGCGGCTATGATAACGGCGCAGGTCTTGTTGGTAAATCGCTGAACGGGCTGCGGCCACCTCCCGCTGTTCGTCCAACAAGTCCAGAGCATCTTGGCGCGCCTGTTCATTATCCGTCTCAACATAAGCCGCCACACAAGGTGAATCGTGACGGATGTCGCTGGGGAGGACTGCTTCTGCCCCATAAACCATGAAGAAAGGCGTGAAGCCCGTCGACCTGTTAGGAGTAGTGTTGATGCTCCATAAGACGGAGGGAAACTCTTCCACCCAACAACCCGGCGTCCGTTGCAAGGGGACCAAAAGCCGGGGCTTGATGCCCTTCAGAATCTCCTGGTTAGCTCTCTCAGCTTGACCATTGGATTGGGGATGAGCCACTGAGGAAACATCAAGTCGGATATGTTCTCGTTGACAAAATTCTTCCATAGCGCCCTTGGATAAATTGGTGCCATTGTCAGTTATGATGCTGTGCGGAAAGCCGAAGCGGAAAATCACCTTTTTCATAAATTGAACCGCCGTGGCTGCATCGCACTTGCTAACTGGCTCAGCCTCCACCCACTTCGTGAATTTGTCAACAGCCACCAAGAGGTGGGTCTTCTTATCCTTGGATCGTTTAAAAGGCCCCACCATATCAAGCCCCCAGACCGCAAAGGGCCAAGTGATTGGGATCATCCTCAACTCTTGAGCCGGCACATGAGCCCGTCGTGAGAACCTTTGGCAACCATCACATTTACCGACCAAGTCCTCTGCATCAGCGTGAGCCGTCAGCCAATAAAAACCATGACGGAAGGCCTTGGCCACAAGAGATTTTGAACCGGCATGATGGCCACAATCCCCTTCATGGATCTCGCGCAAAATCTCTTGACCTTCCTCAGGGGAGATACAACGCTGAAATGTCCCTGAAACACTGCGATGATGCAACTCGCCATCGATGACGATCATTGACTTAGCCCGCCGGGTGATTTGTCTGGCCAAAGTTTCATCCTCAGGCAACTCTCCCCGGGTTATATAAGCCAGATATGGCATTGTCCAGTCTGGTATGACATGAAGAGCCGCCACCAGTCGTGCCTCCGGGTCAGGGATAGCCAAGTCCTCTTCTGTAGGCAACTTAACCGAGGGGTTGTACAGGACATCCAAAAAAGTGTTAGGCGGCACCGGCTTTCGCTGAGAGCCTAGCCGGCTTAAAGCATCAGCCGCCTCGTTCTTCCTGCGATCAATGTGCTCCACTTGGTATCCCTGAAAGTGCCCAGCAATGGCATCAACCTCGCGACGATAAGCCGCCATGAGAGGATCCTTAGAGTCCCAGGTGCCTGATACTTGCTGAGCCACCAAGTCTGAGTCACCAAAGCACCTTACCCGGCTTAAGCTCATCTCCTTAGCCACCCGAAGACCGTGGAGTAAAGCCTCGTATTCAGCCGCATTATTAGTGCAAGGAAACATCAACCGTAGCACGTAATGGAATTTGTCACCTTTAGGGGAAGCCAATACAACACCAGCCCCCGAGCCCTCCAACTGTCTGGACCCATCAAAGTGGACAGTCCAATAAGTGTTATCCGGCTTTTGCTCAGGCACTTGTGACTCTGTCCAATCGTTGATGAAATCCACCAAAGCCTGAGATTTAACAGCAGTGCGTGGCACATATTTGAGACCATGAGGTCCAAGTTCTATAGCCCACTTAGCAATTCTCCCTGTGGCCTCTCTGTTCTGGATGATATCACCAAGAGGGGCAGAACTGACCACAGTGATAGGATGACCCTGAAAATAATGCTTAAGCTTCCGGCTCGCCATGAACACACCATACACAAGCTTCTGCCAATGCGCGTACCGCTGCTTGGACTCAATGAGCACTTCGCTGACATAATAAACCGGCCGCTGAATCGGATGCTCCTTACCCGCCTCCTTGCGCTCCACCACAATAGCCACACTGACGGCCCGTGCGTTTGCCGCCACATACAGTAGCAAGGGCTCCTTATCAACCGGAGCAGCAAGGACGGGGGGTTCTGCCAGCTGCTTTTTCAAATCCTCAAAAGCGGTATTAGCCGCATCATTCCAGACAAAGGCATCAGTTTTCTTCATCAACTGATATAAAGGCATAGCCTTCTCACCCAAACGGCTTATAAAACGGCTTAAAGTAGCGATGCGACCCGCCAAACGCTGAACGTCATTTATACACGCCGGCTTAGCCAGGGAAGTGATGGCTTTGATCTTCTCCGGGTTAGCCTCAATGCCTCTGTCAGAAACCAAGAAGCCCAATAGTTTGCCTGCAGGAACACCAAAAACACACTTGGCCGGGTTAAGCATCATCTTGTAGACCCGGAGATTATCGAAGGTTTCCCTTAAGTCATCTATTAGGGTTTCCTCCTTGATGGATTTAACCACAATATCGTCTACATAAGCGTGAACATTGCGCCCGATCTGTTTATGAAGACAATTCTGTACACAACGCTGGTAAGTCGCCTGTGCACACTTGAGTCCAAAGGGCATAGACACATAGCAGAAGGCTCCGAAGGGAGTGATGAACACCGTCTTCTCCTAGTCCTTAACTGCCATCTTAATCTGATGATACCCGGAGTAAGCATCCAAGAAACTTAAGCGCGCGCAACCTGTCGTAGCATCAATGATTTGATCAATACGGGGGAGAGCAAAAGGATCAGCCGGACACGCCTTGTTCAAATCCGTGTAGTCCACACACATCCGCCAGGTGCCGTTCTTCTTAAGTACGAGCACCGGGTTAGCCAACCACTCTGGGTGAAAGACTTCAACGATAAACCCGGCCGCCAAGAGCCGGGCTACTTCTTCCCCAATAGCTTTTCGCCTTTCTTCATTAAACCGCCGAAGGAACTGTCTGACCGGCTTAAATTTCGGATCAACATTGAGAGTGTGCTCAGCGAGTTCTCTAGGTACACCTGGCATGTCGGAAGGTTTCCATGCGAAGATGTCCCTATTCTCACGGATGAACTCGATGAGCGCGCTTTCCTATTTCGGGTCCAGATTTGCACTGATGCTAAACTGCTGAGACGAGTCACCTGGAACAAAATCAACAAGCTTAGTCTTGTCAGCTGACTTAAATTTCATTGCTGGTTCATTCTCCGTGGTTGGCTTTTTCAGAGAGGTCATATCTGTTGGGTCAACATTGTCTTTATAAAACTTCAACTCCTCTGTGGCGCAAACAGACTCTGCATAAGCTGCATCACCTTCCTCACACTCCAGAGCCACTTTCCGGCTGCCGTGAACCGTAATGGTCCCATTATGACCCGGCATCTTGAGTTGTAAGTACACATAACACGGCCGTGCCATGAACTTGGCGTAAGCCGGCCGTCCAAATATAGTATGGTACGGACTTCTTATCTTGACCACCTCAAAGGTCAACTTCTCCACCCTGTAGTTGTTCTCATCACCAAAAGCCACTTCCAGTTCGATCTTGCCGACTGGATAAGCCGACTTACCAGGTACCACACCATGGAAGATAGTGTTTGACTGGCTGAGGTTCTTATCGACTAGCCCCATACGACGGAAAGTCTCATAATAGAGGATATTGATGCTGCTGCCTCCATCCATGAGTACCTTTGTGAACTTATAGCCTCCCACCTGAGGAGCCACCACTAAGGCCAAGTGACCCGGGTTATCCACCCGGGGAGGGTGATCCTCCCTACTCCACACTATAGGCTGCTCAGACCACCGCAAGTAGCGTGGAACCGCCGGCTCAACAGCATTAACAGCCCTCTTGTGAAGCTTCTGATCCCGTTTGCACAAACTGGTGGTGAACACATGATACTGTCCACCGCTAAGCTGCTTTGGGTTGGTCTGATAGCCCCCCTGCTGCTGTTGATGACCCTGGCCAGACTGTTGATTAAAGCCCCCTTGACCGTTCTGAGGACCGGAATTTGATCCGCCGCCCGGGCCATGAAAGCCGCCGGCACCTGAGCCGCCGCCCGGGCCATTGTAGCTCTTAAAGGCCTTCATGATCGCGCAATCCTTCCACAGGTGAGTTGCGGGCTTCTCTCTAGAGCCGTGCCTTGGACACGGTTCATTCAACAGCTGCTCCAGCGTTGGACCTGAGCCGCCGCCTCGGGGAGGGGGCCTCCCCTTGCGTCGCTGGTTATTACCTTGGGAGTTGGCGTTGGCTACAAACTCTAGGCTGCCATCGGCCTTGCGCTTGCCTCCTCCTTGGTTCCCCGGGTTAAACTGAGGACCCTTGCCGCTGCCATTCTTCTTTCCCTTCCCTGCCCTTTCATCGTCTGAAGGGGGATCCTTGGTACCATCGGAATCAGCGTACTTGACAAGAGCCGCCATTAGGGTACCCATGTCGGTGCAGTCGCGCTTGAGCCGCCCAAGCTTCATCTTAAGGGGCACAAAGAGACAGTTTTGTTCCAACATTAGGACTGCAGAGCCGGCATCCATCTTATCTGATGAATGTATGATCTCCTTGACCCGGCGAACCCAATGGGTCGTGGACTCACCCTCCTGCTGCTTACAGTTAGTCAAGTCCACAATTGACATAGATTGCCTGCAGGTATCTTTGAAGTTTTGAATGAACCGGGCTTTCAGCTCAGCCCAAGACCCAATGGAGTTCGGCGGTAACCCTTTCAACCACGTGCGGGCAGTTCCATCTAACATCATGGTGAAATACTTGGCCATGGCCGCCTCACTGACCTCCAGCAATTCCATAGCCATCTCATAACTCTCAATCCAGGCTGCAGGCTGTAAGTCCGCTGTGTAGTTAGGCACCTTCCTAGGGCCCTTGAAGTCCTTAGGTAGACGTTCATTACGGATGGCTGGCACCAAACAAGGGACACCCCCGGTCCTGGTAGGAATTCCCACATCAACGGACGTCGTCGGATAAGCCGGGGGGGCTGATAAGCCGTCAATTGAGGCGCCTGCTCTGCCTCTTGCCGTGCTTGGTCTGTTGCGTAGAAGGCTCCCTTGTGAGCCGGGCCGTGGCCAGGGGGCGGGTCATGGCGTCGCACATTACTTGAACCGGTTGCTGAGACCATGTGCCGGCTGTAACTCGGGCTCTGGCCTGGACAAGGGGTTGAGTGGATCCTGTCGCGGCTATAGGAGTACGCCTCTTGCTGCGCTAGTGCCGTCTGTAGGAGTTCCCTGACCCGGCGGGTTTCGATGGCCGCCGGAGAATCGCCGTCAACGGGGAGAGCCGCCAGCCGTGCTGCCGCAGCTACCATGTTCTCTAGCGGGTTATCATAATGACCCGGGGGTATTGGCACATACTGAGGCGGGGCAGGGGGCACCTGGGGAGGCCCCATCACTCGCGGCTGAATAAGGGGTCCAGACCCGGGCGCAATGACCCCTGGCGGGTTACTAGACCCTGCACCCGGCGTGTTGAAGAGATTGCGTGGATCGTAAACCAGCGGGAGTCGAGACTGGGCCTTCTGATGCCTCCTTCTCATGACCTCGTTGGCCGCGTTCTGATCCATCGTGAGTTGGAAGGACTGCGCCTGAATCAGCTGAGTCCGGGCATCGAGAGCAGCCCGCTCCGCAGCCAGCCTGATTCCTTCCGCTGCAAGATCCTCTTTAGCTTTTATCAGATCCAATTTCAACTGTGCCACCTCCGCATCATGCTGGGCTTGATCCGCCGGGTCAACCGCGGCGGTTAACAGGGCCGTCATCTTGTCCGTGAGATCCATCAGCACCTGAGCCGGAGAAGGCACCGGGTTTCTCGATCCAGCAGCGGGGTTCTGAACAGGCTGCGCGCCGGCCATGAAAACTCCAACCTGACTTGGCGGCTCAAAAAGGTCCGGAATACTGTCACCATCGGAACAACCCATGAGCCTACCATCTTGAAGTTGGTACAACGAGTTTGACTCATCGGTGGCCGACTCGCCGTCAGAGCCGGCGGCCGCCTCATCACCGGACCCAGATGGATCAGAGGCCCCTCCGTGGATGCATCCCACAAAAACGCGCTTTAAGGCAGGCCGGGCCCGGGCGGGTCGTGCGCGCTGAGCCGTTTCAATGAGGTCGGCGCAAAGATCCGGCTCGGGGCCCGGCTCACCAATCTTGCCAATGAAGACATGAATTGCGCCAAAGGGGACCCGGTACCCGTACTCAATTGAGCCGGCGTCGGGGCCCCAGTCCGCATCGTCGATGTAGAGTTTGCCGCAACGACTCTTGGTCATCCGGCCCACAGCATATCCCTTGAGCCCTTCGAAGCTGCCCTTCAAGAACTCAAATCCACCGTGCGCTGGCCCCACGGTGGGCGCCAACTGTCGTGGAATTATCACGGCAGATGTCCTCGAGCTAGGACTTAGTCGTGGAGCCATCGCTACTAGGAAGCTTGAAGGGGTTATGCGGGACAAGGAACACGAGGGTTATACTGGTTCGGCCCCTTACGGTGAAGGTAAAAGCCTACGTCCAGTTTGAGGTGTTATCGATTAGGGTTACGATCACGAGGGAGCTAAATAGCTATGCCCGGCTTTCGATGAGATTGTTCTCCTTAAACCGCTGCCGGGTCCTCCCTTTATATAGGGAGGCCGACGCCCAGCAGCCCTTAGAGACCCGGCCGGCTCATAAGAGCGTCCGGCTCGGACTCTAAATAATACGTGCCTTACACTACAAGTCTATTATAACAATGATTGTAAGTACGGGCTTTAAGCCATATCCGGGTCTCAGCCCATCTCTGGCCCATCATCTTGAAACTTAACTCCGGGCTTCTGGCAATGACCCTTAGAGTAACCCGGCCCTCCTGGCGGGTGACTCCAAGGTCTATATCCTCAACACTCTTACTTATCGAAAGGACTATGATAGTGTAACGCCCCGGATCCGATGCGCCAGTTGTCTTCCAGTTATTCGCCGTCGTTGCCACATCATTTGCTTGCGTGTTGCATTTTGCCATGTCATCATCTGCATTGCATCATCATGTTTTTCAAAACTTGCATTCGAGCATTTTCCCCGCTGTCCGTTTTACAATCCGGCACTCCCACCTCCTCCGGCGCATCCCTTTTGTTTTCCTTTCGTGAGCGGGTGTTGAACGTTCTCGGAATGGACCGAGTCTTGTCAAGTGGCCTTGGTATACCACCGGTAGACCACCTGTCAAGTTTCGTTCCATTTGGAGGTCGTTTGGTACTCCAACGGTTAACCGGGTAACCGCAAAGTTCGTTTGTGTGTTGCAGCAAACCCCCCTTCCAACAGCCCAAAACCCCTCTAAGTCTCCGCCATGCTCTCGGTCGTTCGATCACGATCGCGTGGGCGAAAACCGCACCCCGTTTGGACTCTCCTAGCTCCCTCTGCCTATATATTTGCACCTCCCCCCGAGATATCGCAGTCGAAACCCTTAATTTCCTCCCTCACCACACCGGACATGTCCGACCCGCCGCCGGATGCCACCGCCGCCGCTCCCGGCCAATCCGGCGCTGCCACGTCGCCCTCCTCTCTCTCCCCGCGCCGCCGGCCCGCCGGGCCCGAGGCCGGCCAGCCCGCGCTGCGACCGG